>NC_060173.1:46954976-47189120 GCF_021184085.1 Oncorhynchus gorbuscha | reverse complement strand
CAAGTTACGTATTGCTGAAACTCAATAGAATAATCCGTTATGGACCGTTCACCTTGGCATAAGGAAGCCAGGGCCCCAGAAGCCTCCTCTACCAAAAAAAAAAAAAAACTGAACGGTCAAAAGCCGAATCATCTCCTCTTTAAAGTTCTGGAACTTGTTAGAGCAATCAGCCCTTGCCTCCCAGATAGCTGTGCCCCATTCTCGAGCCCGGCCAGTAAGGAGTGAAATGACGTAAGCAACCCGAGCTCTCTCTCTAGAGTATGTGTTGGGTTGAGAGAACACAATCTCACACTGCGTGAGAAAGGAGCGGCACTCAGTGGGCTGCCCGGAGTAGCAAGGTGGGTTATTAACCCTAGGTTCTGGAGGCTCGACAGGCCAGGAAGTAACAGGTGGCACGAGGCGTGGAGCTCTGGAACTGTCCAGAGAGGTGGAAACCTGAGCGGCCAGGTTCTCCACGGCATGGCGAGTAGCAGAGGCAATTCCTGCTCGTGTCTGCCGAGCATGGCTCCAAAAACACAACTATCACTCGAAATGACGAGGACAAACTGGAGACTCGATCTTGAACAGCAGGTGAACAGCAGGTTGCCTCGGGAAGGCACTTGAACCAGACAGACTCAGACACCTGCTCACCACGCAGCATCTGAGGAAAACACGACACGACAGGGCGATACACAAACACAGCACGGTGAATTCTAGACAAGGAACCGACAGGACAGGAACGGAACACAAAGGAAGAAATAGGGACTCTAATCAGGGGAAAGGATCGGGAACAGGTGTGGGAAGACTAAATGATTGATTAGGGGAATAGGAACAGCTGGGAGCAGGAACGGAACGATAGAGAGAAGAGAGAGCGAGAGAGTGAGAGAGGGAGGGGGAGAGAGAGGGATAGAAAGAGGGAAAGAACCTAATAAGACCAGCAGAGGGAAACGAATAGAATGGGAAGCACAGGGACAAGACAAGATAATAAATGACAAAACATGACAGAAAGGCCTTTAATTAGGTGTTTCTAGGAGGTCTTAAACAGATCTACAGTGAAACAAACATGTACACTTTCCACACATATTTATTGACTTTTAAAAAGACCACAGTAACATGACAGAATTTGTGCAAAGGCAACGAAATCTGCTAGGGGTTATTAGATGACCAACAGTAGTATTCTGTAACAAGCAATACGTGTTAAACATGAGGCACATGCAATCAGGACAGCCTCTTTATGAAAGGCCTTTAACTATGGCTAAACAGTTTTCTACACATCTTATTCATTAATGATGTGGGCATACCCAGGATTTACAGGCAGGACGTTTGATCTACACAGGGAGGGAAAACTTACGGAGTTATGATAGAGCGGGCAAGCGTCTTTGAGTTGGTGAATTCGAAACGGATAATGGTCGTGTAGCTCCCTTCCTTCCTTCCCATATATTTTAACCCTAAACCGCCCACAATAACTATTGTCTATTGTTAGTCTGTGACCTTACTGACAATATCCCCGCTTAAAACAGCTCAAAATACATGGTTGGCTACAGTTTTCATGTCTTTCATTATGCAGACATTTGTTTTATTAGACTATATTTCTCATTAGGAATACGGTTGTCACCCCCCTTGGAGGCTTGGTGCATGTACAAAGAAAAAGTACCAAATTCACCCACAGGTGGCTGTTAACTAAAATAATAGCAATGCGTGTAGTCGTGTTAAGGTTTTCATTGTTTTCTTGTCAGAGTTTTATGGTTTTGCATATGACTGTGCATTATATGCTGTCGTAATAGGGTTGAGGATCAGATCAAGCTGTCACAATCTTCATGGGTAATAAGAAGCGGACCAAAGCGCTGCGTGGTGTGAATGAATCGTTTTAATGGATGACGCAAACACAAAGTAAAGTGAACAAGCCACTAAATGAACAACTACCGTGACGCTATATACCAAATGTGCTGACACAAGCACCTAACATAGACAATCACCCAACAATGACAACAAAGGCTACCTACTAAATATGGTTCCCAATCAGAGACAACGACTAACACCGGCCTCTGATTGAAAACCCTATCAGGCCAGACACAGAAAAAGACAAACTATACATACAGCATAGAATGCCCACTCAGATCACCCCCATACCCAACTAAACCTATAAACATACATAGCAAACTATGGTCCGGGCGTGACACAAACCTATTGGGTATTCTTGATCAATCAAAATGTACCTGTTTTCCGTATAGAATGACTTGTATACATATTATATTACAACTTTTTTGTGTTTTGGCTTAGTGGTTGTTTCTTTACTAACTAGGAAAACTCAACAGTGTGTAAGTCTGAGAAACATTATTGAGCTGGTTGGTTTATTGTTGTTGAAAGCTTGACATGTACACACATTGAGAAGTGATTTTGCAACAGTTTTAAAGTGGTTAATCGTATCATATATATATATATATATATATATATATATATATATATATATATATATATATATAGCATTGCATGTGTGAATTAGAGCTCCTTTAAAGTGTTTTAGATTATGATAATAATGTTATTATTTTTATAATAATACATATCTGCAAACCAAATGTATTTCTGAAAACCCCTTTTTGCATCTTCAATAGTTGTAGATGTTCCAACGTTCGTAGACCTTTCATACAAAAAGACCTAATACTGTCTGTTTCATCGGTTCCTCCGATGTCGAGTCCCTAATGCATCCAAGTCACCCGTTGTGTCAGTATTTCATCGGTTCCTCCGATGTCGTTCAGAGTTCCTAATGCATCCGAGTCACCCGCTGTGTCCGTTGTCCATCATACCTAAAAAATAATCATAAAAAATAAAAAGTTGTCCCCCCCTGTTTAAAACACAAATAACTCGGGTACAGTTGCTTCCCAATCACCTATGTCCAGTAGCCTTCAGAAATATCTATTAGGCGGGATTCACTTATTCACATCTCTTTTTTAATCTGTCCTGGCAGCTAAATATTCGGGGCTGTGGGTTTGCGCTAAAGCTGTGGTAACATAGTGTTAAAGTATATGCTCCACGTTCTGTTCCTAACTATCGAAAGTCCGGAATGAGTTTCGGGAGATATACAAGGTGTTGCATACAGGATATTTGGTTTAGAGAACACAGGCTGTGAATTCAAACAACAGGAGGGGATGTCGTGACATTCTGTCTGCAAACGGGGTGTGTGGGGGCCGCAGATTAGAGATATCTATGTTTAACCCCCGCTGTTCGGCTGATATCTCGACATGCCTTATGCATGATAGTGCACACCTTGGTTTCGAACGATTCTCTACAGATAAGAGTTCTGGGGGCCCCTGTTGAACACACATCCACACCCTTTGTTTTTGAAACAAACACACACACACTCCTGCTGCTCCGTCACACGCACACTCATGCACGCACCCTGATTTTCTGTGTCTTTTTCTTCGTGACAGACCGTGGTGATGTCGGGAAAGGACATTTTTAAAACCAGTGATTTAATTCCAAAATATTTAGTACATACGTTTTAAAGACGTGTTAGAATTAATGACCAAATTGTACTACTATTTAAACATGCATCATTAGTGTTTTTATGTAAAAACATTGGAGACCTACAGTTGTACATTATTACAAACTTTATAACATACCATTGTAGGAAAGACTATAAATTGCTTCTGAGAATCTACGTCTAACAGTCGCTTCCCAACCCCCTATGTCCAGTAGCCTTCAGAAATATCTTTTAGGAGGGATTCACTTATTCACATCTCTTTTTTAATCTGTCCTGGCAGCTAAATATTCGGGGCTGTGGGTTTGCGCTAAAGCTGTGGTAACTGTATTAAAGTATATGCTCCACGTTCTGTCCCTAACTAGGGGGGTGTTTCGAGACATTTTTTGTTTTATAATGGTTACATGTTCATCACACACCTCTGCATTCTATATTATTGAGTAGGCTGTTGGTCTTTTGAGGTCCGTTATGTCAATTTGCCTTTATACATCTCATTGACCTACTGTCAACTCCCTCAGTTGTAAACATCTACAATAATCATTAGACGTACGCGTCAGAGTTATCATACCCTGTGTCATGTTTGTCATTTATTATCATGTCTTGTCCCTGTGCTCCCCATTCTATTCGTTTCCCTCTGCTGGTCTTATTTGGTTCTTTCCCTCTTTCTATCCCTCTCTCTCCCCCTCCCTCTCTCACTCTCTCGCTCTCTCTTCTCTCTATCGTTCCGTTCCTGCTCCCAGCTGTTCCTATTCCCCTAATCATCATTTAGTCTTCCCACACCTGTTCCCGATCCTTTCCCCTGATTAGAGTCCCTATTTATTCCTTTGTGTTCCGTTCCTGTCCCGTCGGTTCCTTGTTTAGTATTCACCATGCTGTGATTGCGTATCGCCCTGTCCTGTCGTGTTTTTGCTGTGATTGTGTATCGCCCTGTCCTGTCGTGTTTTTTGCCTTCATCAGATGCTGCGTGTGAGCAGGTGTCTCTGTCAACTACGGCCTGCGCCTACCCAGCGACCTGCAGTCTGTGGCCGCTTCTCCTGTTATTCCCCTCTACAGACTAGAGGATTTCTGTTATTCCCTGTTTGGACTTGAATAAACTCTGTTTCTGTTAAGTCGCTTTTGGGTCCTCTTTCACCTGCTTGACAGAAGGAACCGACCAAGGAATGGACCCAGCGACTTCAGACGCTCGTTACACTGCCGTCAAGATCCAGGAGCCATGCTCGGCAGACACGAGCAGGAATTGTCTGCTGCTCGCCATGCCGTGGAGAACCTGGCCGCTCAGGTTTCCGACCTCTCTGGACAGTTCCAGAGTCTACGTCTCGTGCCACCTGTTACTTCCTGGCCTGCCGAGTCTCCAGAACCTAGGGTTAATAACCCACCTTGCTACTCCGGGCAGCCCACTGAGTGCCGCTCCTTTCTCACGCAGTGTGAGATTGTGTTCTCTCTCCAACCCAACACATACTCTAGAGAGAGAGCTCGGGTTGCTTACGTCATTTCACTCCTTACTGGCCGGGCTCGAGAATGGGGCACAGCTATCTGGGAGGCAAGGGCTGATTGCTCTAACAAGTTCCAGAACTTTAAAGAGGAGATGATTCGGGTTTTTGACCGTTCAGTTTTTGGTAGGGAGGCTTCTAGGGCCCTGGCTTCCTTATGCCAAGGTGAACGGTCCATAACGGATTATTCTATTGAGTTTCGCACTCTTGCTGCCTCTAGTGAGTGGAACGAGCCGGCGCTGCTCGCTCGTTTTCTGGAGGGACTCCACGCAGTGGTTAAGGATGAGATTCTCTCCCGGGAGGTTCCTTCAGATGTGGACTCTTTGATTGCTCTCGCCATCCGCATAGAACGACGGGTAGATCTTCGTCACCGGGCTCGTGGAAGAGAGCTCGCATCAACGGTGTTTCCCTGCTCCGCATCGCAACCATCTCCCTCCTCTGGCTTTGAGACTGAGCCCATGCAGCTGGGAGGGATTCGCATCTCGACTAAGGAGAGGGAACGGAGGATCACCAACCGCCTGTGCCTCTATTGCGGAGTTGCTGGACATTTTGTTAATTCATGTCCAGTAAGAGGCCAGAGCCCATCAGTAAGCGGAGGGCTACTGGTGAGCGCTACTACTCAGGTCTCTTCATCTAGATCTTGTACTACTATGTCGGTCCATCTACGCTGGACCGGTTCGGGTGCTACATGCAGTGCCTTGATTGACTCTGGGGCTGAGGGTTGTTTCATGGACGAAGCATGGGTTCGGAAACATAACATTCCTTTCAGACCGTTAGACAAGCCTACGCCCATGTTTGCCTTAGATGGTAGTCATCTTCCCAGTATCAGATTGGAGACACTACCTTTAACTCTCACAGTATCTGGTAACCACAGTGAGACTATTTCTTTTTGATTTTCCGTTCACCGTTTACACCTGTTGTTTTGGGTCATCCCTGGCTAGTATGTCATAATCCTTCTATTAATTGGTCTAGTAATTCTATCCTATCCTGGAACGTTTCTTGTCATGTGAAGTGTTTAATGTCTGCCATCCCTCCCGTTTCTTCTGTCCCTACTTCTCAGGAGGAACCTGGCGATTTGACAGGAGTGCCGGAGGAATATCATGATCTGCGCACGGTCTTCAGTCGGTCCCGAGCCAACTCCCTTCCTCCTCACCGGTCGTATGATTGTAGTATTGATCTCCTTCCGGGGACCACTCCTCCTCGAGGTAGACTATACTCTCTGTCGGCTCCCGAACGTAAGGCTCTCGAGGATTATTTGTCTGTGTCTCTTGACGCCGGTACCATAGTGCCTTCTTCCTCTCCGGCCGGGGCGGGGTTCTTTTTGTTAAGAAGAAGGACGGTACTCTGCGCCCCTGCGTGGATTATCGAGGGCTGAATGACATAACGGTTAAGAATCGTTATCCGCTTCCCTTATGTCATCAGCCTTCGAGATTCTGCAGGGAGCCAGGTGCTTTACTAAGTTGGACCTTCGTAACGCTTACCATCTCGTGCGCATCAGAGAGGGGGACGAGTGGAAAACGGCGTTTAACACTCCGTTAGGGCATTTTGAGTACCGGGTTCTGCCGTTCGGTCTCGCCAATGCGCCAGCTGTTTTTCAGGCATTAGTTAATGATGTTCTGAGAGACATGCTGAACATCTTTGTTTTTGTCTATCTTGACGATATCCTGATTTTTTCTCCGTCACTCGAGATTCATGTTCAGCACGTTCGACGTGTTCTACAGCGCCTTTTAGAGAATTGTCTCTACGTAAAGGCTGAGAAGTGCTCTTTTCATGTCTCCTCCGTTACTTTTCTCGGTTCCGTTATTTCCGCTGAAGGCATTCAGATGGATTCCGCTAAGGTCCAAGCTGTCAGTGATTGGCCCGTTCCAAGGTCACGTGTCGAGTTGCAGCGCTTTTTAGGTTTCGCTAATTTCTATCGGCGTTTCATTCGTAATTTCGGTCAAGTTGCTGCCCCTCTCACAGCTCTTACTTCTGTCAAGACGTGTTTTAAGTGGTCCGGATCCGCCCAGGGAGCTTTTGATCTTCTAAAAGAACGTTTTACGTCCGCTCCTATCCTCGTTACTCCTGACGTCACTAGACAATTCATTGTCGAGGTTGACGCTTCAGAGGTAGGCGTGGGAGCCATTCTATCCCAGCGCTTCCAGTCTGACGATAAGGTTCATCCTTGCGCTTATTTTTCTCATCGCCTGTCGCCATCTGAGCGCAACTATGATGTGGGTAACCGTGAACTGCTCGCCATCCGCTTAGCCCTAGGCGAATGGCGACAGTGGTTGGAGGGGGCGACCGTTCCTTTTGTCGTTTGGACAGACCATAAGAACCTTGAGTACATCCGTTCTGCCAAACGACTTAATGCCCGTCAAGCTCGTTGGGCGTTGTTTTTCGCTCGTTTCGAGTTTGTGATTTCTTACCGTCCGGGTAGCAAGAACACCAAGCCTGATGCCTTATCCCGTCTGTTTAGTTCTTCTGTGGCTTCTACTGATCCCGAGGGATTCTTCCTTATGGGCGTGTTGTCGGGTTAACAGTCTGGGGAATTGAAAGACAGGTTAAGCAAGCACTCACGCACACTGCGTCGCCGCGCGCTTGTCCTAGTAACCTCCTTTTCGTTCCTGTTTCCACTCGTCTGGCTGTTCTTCAGTGGGCTCACTCTGCCAAGTTAGCTGGTCATCCCGGTGTTCGAGGCACTCTTGCGTCTATTCGCCAGCGCTTTTGGTGGCCGACTCAGGAGCGTGACACGCGCCGTTTCGTGGCTGCTTGTTCGGACTGCGCGCAGACTAAGTCGGGTAACTCTCCTCCTGCCGGTCGTCTCAGACCGCTCCCCATTCCTTCTCGACCATGGTCTCACATCGCCTTAGACTTCATTACCGGTCTGCCTTTGTCTGCGGGGAAGACTGTGAGAGCCGCCAATAAACGCAGGATTAAGAGTCCAAGGTATTGTTGCGGCCAGAGAGTGTGGCTTTCCACTCGCAACCTTCCTCTTACGACAGCTTCTCGTAAGTTGACTCCGCGGTTCATTGGTCCGTTCCGTGTCTCCCAGGTCGTCAATCCTGTCGCTGTGCGACTGCTTCTTCCGCGACATCTTCGTCGCGTCCATCCTGTCTTCCATGTCTCCTGTGTTAAGCCCTTTCTTCGCACCCCGTTCGTCTTCCCTCCCCCTCCCGTCCTTGTCGAGAGCGCACCTATTTACAAGGTACATAAGATCATGGACATGCGTTCTCGGGGACGGGGTCTCCAATACTTAGTGGATTGGGAGGGTTACGGTCCTGAGGAGAGGAGTTGGGTTCCGTCTCGGGACGTGCTGGACCGTTCACTCATCGATGATTTCCTCCGTTGCCGCCAGGATTCCTCCTCGAGTGCGCCAGGAGGCGCTCGGTGAGTGGGGGTACTGTCATGTTTGTCATTTATTATCATGTCTTGTCCCTGTGCTCCCCATTCTATTCGTTTCCCTCTGCTGGTCTTATTTGGTTCTTTCCCTCTTTCTATCCCTCTCTCTCCCCCTCCCTCTCTCACTCTCTCGCTCTCTCTTCTCTCTATCGTTCCGTTCCTGCTCCCAGCTGTTCCTATTCCCCTAATCATCATTTAGTCTTCCCACACCTGTTCCCGATCCTTTCCCCTGATTAGAGTCCCTATTTATTCCTTTGTGTTCCGTTCCTGTCCCGTCGGTTCCTTGTTTAGTATTCACCATGCTGTGATTGCGTATCGCCCTGTCCTGTCGTGTTTTTGCTGTGATTGTGTATCGCCCTGTCCTGTCGTGTTTTTGCCTTCATCAGATGCTGCGTGTGAGCAGGTGTCTCTGTCAACTACGGCCTGCGCCTACCCGGCGACCTGCAGTCTGTGGCCGCTTCTCCTGTTATTCCCCTCTACAGACTAGAGGATTTCTGTTATTCCCTGTTTGGACTTGAATAAACTCTGTTTCTGTTAAGTCCCTGTGTCGGGGTTTGTACAGAGTTGGTTAAATCCGCTCTTTTGCTCCCCACTTACATGGCTAATAATCTCCAAGCCGGAGGCCCATATTCAGTACACGTCATCAGGTCATAAGGTCAGCAATCAATCATTTTTGACACATGCCGTATCCTATTACTCTCTTATAAATCTTCACATTTAAATGTATGCTGATATAGACCTACTCATATCAATGGTAATTGCATACCACTTGCAGAAACAAGTTTGATGACCTTCATACTCTATGGTACGATATCTTTTTTAGAGATGTTTTTATCAGCTACATCCATCTTCACAATGGTGAGATTGAGAATCTGTGTCAACTTGGTGACTGCTGTAGTAAACTGTTAACCTGTTGATCCTACCCCCTACTTTTTCGAACATTCTGTTAAAAATCACGCAACATTTCAGCGCCCTGCTACTCATGCCAGGAATATAGTATATGCATATGATTAGTATGTGTGGATAGAAAACACTCAGACGTTTCTAAAACTGGTTAAATCACGGCTGTGACTATAACAGAACGTGCGTTTCATCGAAAAGCGCAGGAAAATCTGATCACTGAAAACTGGAAAATATATCAATGCGCCACTTGAATGTATTGTTGAATGGAAACCACATTACCTGGAGCCGAGATTGCAATACCTACAGCTTCCACACAATGTCAACAGTCTTGTCATTTGCCTAGGCTTTGTTTCTTGGTCAAACGAACAAGAGACAGCCCATTTCTTCCGGTCTCCGACCGGATATTTTGGTTGAGATTTATCCGGACATTATTTCAAGACGTAGAGCTATAGAATATACATCGCCCCGTGATCAATTTGATCGATTATTAACGTTTACTAATACCTAAAGTTGCATTACAAAAGTATTTCGAAGTGTTTTGTGAGTTTATCGTCAACTTTTTTAATTAAAAAAAATGACGTTGCGTTAAACGCTGTTTCTTTCCTTGATCACACAGTCTTCATAGATCGATATCTAGGCTATATATGGACCGATTTAATCGAAAAAAAGACCCAATAGTAATGTTTATGGGACATCTAGGAGTGCCAACAAAGAAGATCGTCAAAGGTAATGAATGTTTTATATTTTATTTCTGCATTTTGTGTAGCGCTGACTATGCTAATTATTTTGTTTATGTCCCCTGCGGGTCTTTAGGGGTGTTGCATGCTAGCAGATAATAGCTTCTCATGCTTTCGCCGAAAAGCATTTTAAAAATCTGACTTGTTGGCTGGATTCACAACGAGTGTAGCTTTAATTCAGTACCCTGCATGTGTGTTTTAATGAACGTTTGAGTTTTAACGAGTGCTATTAGCATTTAGCGTAGCGCATTTGCATTTCCAGATGTCTAGATGGGACGCCTGCGTGTCGGGTGGAGGTAAGAGGTTTAACTATTGTAGTAAAGGTGAAAGGTAAGTCCATAGAGAATGCCGTCATTGTAAATAATACTTTGTTCAACTGACTTGCTCAACTGACTCGCCTAGAATTTGTTCAACTGATTTGCCTAGTTAAATAAAAGTTAAATAAAATAAAATATAAAGGTCCTTGGGAGGTCAGTCTCAGTAATACATTGGTGTTGAGTATCTCATACTGTAACACCATTACGAGATGTGCAGAGTTACTCAACCAGTACAGTACACCTGAAATACCCTATTATCTCATATACACATGGACACTTTACTTGTGCAAATACTTATGAGACCTTCAAATTGGTGGGTGGGGCTAGATACATACAGTAAAGTACACACTGTCCAGATAAATACGGAGGGAGGCGTGTATATAAATATTATAAATAATTCACAGAATTTTGGTAAGAATGTGCCCAAAATGTTGTCAGAATCACTGTTTTCTGAAGATGACATGATCAATAATTGCAATATTTAATCTTCAAACATGTAAAATGGTTATGCAGACGTGAGTATTCGTGGATATAAGATTATTGAAATTATATATGAAGTTATCTTTTAACCTATACAATGTTATTCCATTATCCTATTCACATTTCATAAAACATAGGATTAAAAACCATTACACATAGCTATTCTAAATGAAGGTGTATTCTTACTATGGGGCCATAGCAGATTGGTCTGTTACTAGAATGCCAAAAATATAGATTAATATAAGTGGTCTCAACAAGTGTCACACCCTGATATGTTTCACCTGTGCTTGTCTCCACCCCCCTCCAGGTGTCGCCCATCTTCCCCATTATCCCCTGTGTATTTATACCGGTGTTCTCTGTTTGCCTGTTACCAGTTTGTTTTGTTTCGTGAAATTTACCAGCGTTTGTTCCGCTGCTCCTGTCTGTTCTTGCTCCTGTTTTCTAGTCCTTCCCGGTTTTGACCGTTTTGCCTGCTCTGACCCTGAGACTGCCTGCCGTTCTATACCTTGCCCCACCTCACTGGATTATTGACCCCTACCTGCCCTGACCCAGGTCATCTACAAGTCCATGCTAGGTAAAGCTCCGCCTTATCTCAGTTCACTGGTCACAATGGCAACACCCACCCGTAGCACGCGCTCTAGCAGGTGTATCTCACTGATCATCCCTAAAGCCAACACCTCATTTGGCCGCCTTTCGTTCCAGTTCTCTGCTGCCTGTGACTGGAACTAATTGCAAAAATCGCTGAAGTTGGAGACTTTTATCTCCCTCACCAACTTCAAACATCAGCTATCCAAGCAGCTAACCGATCGCTGCAGCTGTACATAGTCTATCGGTAAATAGCCCACCCATTTTTACCTACCTCATCCCCATACTGTTTTTATTTATTTACTTTTCTGCTCTTTTGCACACCAATATCTCTACCTGTACATGACCATCTGATCATTTATCACTCCAGTGTTAATCTGCAAAATTGTAATTATTCGCCTACCTCCTCATGCCTTTTGCACACAATGTATATAGACTCCCTTTTTTTCTACTTTGTTATTGACTTGTTAATTGTTTACTCTATGTGTAACTCTGTTGTCTGTTTACACTGCTATGCTTTATCTTGGCCAGGTCGCAGTTGCAAATGAGAACTTGTTCTCAACTAGCCTACCTGGTTAAATAAAGGTGAAATAAAAATAAATAAATAAATGAGACTGCCTGCCATTCTGGACCTTTTACACCCTCTCTGGATTACTGACCTCTGCCTGCCTTTGACCTGTCATTTGCCTGCCCCTGTACTAGAAATCAACTTTTGTTTCTTTGACACTGCCTGCATCTGGGTCATACCTAAAACCTGATAACAGGTCCAACATTGGATTTGATAACATTGTAATGGAAGGTTTATAGTCCTCAAAATTAAAACAGTTAATAGGATAACATTTTATATCATTTTAATCAGCACACATTCATTACTATTTACATGTATAAATACATTTGAAGTGATTGAAGATTAAATATAGCAAAAAGGATCAAAGCATACTCAGAAAACACAGATTCAGACAGCTTTGATTCTGACAGGACACATTCTTACCACATTTCTGTGAATAATTTAACATCTTTATGTACCTGGTACACTGGAGTCATTTGGTTATGTATTCTACATCACTATGTACATTTTAAGATATTACTGGGCATACTACAATAATATTTCATGCTGGTATGGTCAGATGAGAGCAGAGTTGTTTGGCGGCCATATCGGAAAAAGGTTTCTGTGGGGTTAATGCGTGGATCCTGTGTTGGTCCTATATCTAAACATATTTCTAAAACCCTGTTCTAGCTGTGTGTGTGAAAAGTTATGATTAACGGGTGAGTAATAACTTGTTGTATACTGACATTGTTTGTCATAGGGTAAAATCCCTATGGGAAAAAATGTATGGGATAGAGGGATGAGTGGTAACGCAGAGAAAGCAACTGTGGAAGAGGAACATTTAATTTGGTATCTTATATGGCCTCCTCTTAATTTGAAAGATTTTAAAGATGAATTTTAAAGATAAAGATTGCTCTGTTCTCTGCTATGCTCTCAATCGTGTGTCCTTGGCATGATTTGCCTGTTTGCCTATGGGACTGCTAACTAGGGATAAGCAGAAGTGGCTGACTCATACGAATGGCATGTGAAACACCCCACCCATCCTGGGTCTTTATATAATGTCTGTGAGAACTAAGAGCGAGTTGAATGGGTTTTCCCGTGCATATTGAGACTGGAATGTCTTACAAGTGTTTTTTTTTACACCACACTACTATATTGCTGCAGTGCTAAAACGCATTTCCCAAAATCACTACGAGACATCATCACCCCAACTGAGCCCGATGGCCCAGATTTGGAGGCTTTGCTCATGGATTTATGAGGAATGATTTGAACAAAATGCATTGCTCACAAACACCAGGAAGCAGGCTTTAGGATACCCATACAGGTTTGCCATTAAGTATACAGTTCATTTGAACTTTTAAGGACAGTTAGTATAACAGTTCAGCTACAGAAAAGATCACATCCATCATAAGCAGTTACTGTTCTCTGTTCAACCTAAAAATCTATCGTAAGTTTGAAATTAAACATACCTTGAGAGACTGTTGTTGTTGGTGCAGAGACTTCAATGACCTTTGAAACTGAAAGGAGACCACACCCTTTATGTTCACTGACACTGGTTTGTCTTGAGCTGCTCCTACAACACCACTACAACTTACAATAGGCTACAGCTGTGCACTTCCTCGGTTTGTTTCAGTTCAGGTCTGCTCATCTCATTTCTTTCTTAACAATAGTGATTGCCTGCTAAAACACAGTATAGCATGCCACGTACCTACTTGCTTAAACAAGGGACCCCAAATGACCAAATGTTTAAATAAATCTATTTTGTCCAATCAATCAAAAGTTATGAAATATGTCAAAAATGGCACTGAGCGTGCAGTGGGAAGGTGACAGTGGTGTAAATACTTACAGTGGCTTGCAAAAGTATGCACCCCTCTTGGCATTTTTTCTATTTTGTTGCATTGCAGCCTAGAATTAAAATTAATTTTTGGGAGGTTTGTATCATTTGATTTACACAATATGCCTACCACTTTGAAGAAACAAACAAGAAATAAGACTAAAAATAATAATACTTGAGCATGCATAACTATTCACCCCCCAAGTCAATACTTTATAGAGCCACCTTTTTCAGCAATCACATCTATAAGCTTGGCACATCTAGCAACCGGGATTTTTGTCCATTCTTCAAGGCAAAACTGCTCCAGCTCCTTGAAGTTCGATGGGTTCCCACTGGTGTACAGCAATATTTAAGTCATACCACAGATTCTCAATTGGATTGAGGTCTGGGTTTTGACTAGGCCATTCTAAGACATTTAAATGTTTCCCCTTAAACCACTCAAGTGTTGCTTTAGCAATATGCTTAGGATCATTGTCCTGCTGGAAGGTGAACATCCGTTCCAGTCTCAAATCTCTGGAAGACTGAAACAGGTTTGCCTCAATGATTTCCCTGTATTTAGCACCATCCATCATTCCTTCAATTCTGACCAGTTTCCCAGTCTCTGTCGTTGAAAAACATCCCCACAGCATGATGCTTCACTGTGGGGATGGTGTTCCCGAGTTGATGAGATGTGTTCGGTTTGCTCCAGACATAGTGTTTTCCTTGATAGCCAAAAAGCTCAATTTTAGTGTCATCTGACCAGAGTACCTTCTTCCATATGTTTGGGGAGTCTCCCACATGCCCTTTGGCAAACACCAAACGTGTTTGCAAATACATTTTTTGGAGCAATGGGTTTTTGTTCAAAGTTTCTGATATTTTTTATAACCCAACCTTGATCTGTAGTTCTCCACAACTTTGTCCCTGACCTGTTCGGAGATTTCCTTGGTCTTCATGGTGCTGCTTGCTTGGTGGTGTTGTAGTCTTTGGGGTCTTTCAGAACAGGTGTATGTATATATACTGAGATCATGTGACACTTAAATAAAGTCCACCTGTGTGTAATCTAACTAATTATGTGACTTCAGGAGGTAATTGGTTGCACCAGATCTTATTTAGGGGCTTCATAACAAAGGGGGGGATTACATATGCACGCACCACTTTTCCGTTTTCTGGAAAAACGCCAAGGGGGATGAAGTACTGTAAGTAACAGTACTTAAAAGTACTACTTAAATTATGTCTGAGTGTTGTAGTGTGCCAGTCTGACCGTAAATAAAATAAAAACACAAATTGTGCAGTCTGCTTTGCTAAATATAAGAAACCTTATGAATAGCATTTATTTTAACTTCATAGTTTTACTCAAGAATGACAATTGAGTACTTTGGCCCCATCCAGGAGAAGCTTAGAGTCGATATGATCCTCCTTAAGGGTCCAATGCACACTACGTATTCTACAATTTGAGCCGCACAAAAGAATGCAGAACTAAATAGAAAACAACGCTATGTTTGCTAAAAGTGGAGCAGAACCCAAAGTATTGTTTGCTGTAGTACGGGGGCATCTTAAAACCGTTGTATATTTGGTCCTGTCATCTTTTGTTTCAGTATGGGAACAACAAGCTTGTGCTGTTCTTGGTTAGGATAAAGATTACATTCTATGTAAAAAGGGTTATATAAAAATTGTCAAAGCACTTAGCACTAGTACAGTACAAATAGATACCTTCAAGGCTTTGCCTCGGAAAATGATATAAATAACTTTATTACAGAAACCTTAGAGAGTAAAAAAAACTTTACTCCAGAAATCCATTTGAGAGTTTTCCCACCAAACTATTGGTTTTGGCATGCAAGACCAGAACTGTGGCCCTTCTCTGACCCATTCTGGGTAATATACTGGCCAGGGGGATAAGCACTCGCCAGGTACATTATGCCTTTCTTGCTTGCTCTTTCCCAACAATGCCATAAGCAACACGAGAAAGTAAGCTAAATTATACGGTCAGTTCCAGGGTCAGTCCCAATACCATATTTACAATGTGCAGGGATACTGGAATGATAGGGTTAGATATGTGTAGTAGGGGCCTCCCGAGTGGCACAGTGGTCTAAGGCACTGAATCGCTGTGCCATCAGTGATTCTGGGTTCGAGTCCAGGCTTTGTTGCAGCCGACCGCGACCGAGAGACCCATGGGCCAGCGCACAATTGGCCCAGCATCATCTGGGTTAGGGGAGGGTTTGGCCGGCAGGGATGCTCTTGTACCATAGCTCACTAGCGACTCCTGTGGTGAGCTGGGCGTAGTAATCGCTAACACAGTCGCCAGGTGTACGGTGTTTCCTCCGACATATTGGTGGGGCTGGCTTCCGGGTTAAATGGGCATTGTGTCAAAAAGCTGTGCAGCTTGGTTGGGTTGTGTTTCAGGGGACCCATGGCTTTCGACCTTAACCGCTCATGAGTCAGTGCGAGAGTTAAAGAGATGAGACAAGACTGTAACTACCAATTGAATACCATGAAATCCAAAAGATGTAAAAAAAAGAAGATGTGTAGTAGGGGTAAGGTGACTAGGTGGTGCAGCTGTATAACATTTTGAGGATTTGAGGAACCATGCTAAATCTTTTCAACCTTCTGATTGGGAAGCGGCGCTGTAGTCCACAATCAGGTCACTGACCGCCTCCCTGTAGATCATCTCATCGTCACGGGTGATCAGGCCTACCATTCTGTACCTCTTGACACTGCCCTGGATTACTGACCCCTGCCTGACCTAAACCTGAGCCTGCCTGCCGTTCTGTACCTTACGGACTCTGCCCTGGATTACTGACCTCTGCCTGCCCTTGACCTGTCGTTTGCCTGCCCTCGTAAATAAACATTTGTTATTTCAAACTCGGGGTCTTATCAGACCTCAGGATATATATATATATATACACACACACACACACACACACACACACACACACACACACACACACACACACACACACACACACACACACACACACACACACACACACACACACACACATTTGAAGTCGGAGGTTTACATTCACCTTAGCCAAATACATTTAAACTCAGTTTTTCACAAGTTCTGACATGTAATCCTCGTAAGAATTCCGTCTTAGGTCAGGTAAGATCACCACTTTATTTTAAGAATGTGAAATGTCAGAATAATAGCAGAGAGAATGATTTATTTCAGCTTTTATTTCTTCCATCACATTCTCAGTGGGTCAGAAGTTTACAGACACGAAATTAGTATTTGGTAGCATTGCCTTTAAATGGTTTAACTTGGGTCAAACGTTTCGGGTAGCTTTCCACAAGCTTTCCACAATAAAATGGATGAATTTTGGCCCATTCCTCCTGACAGAGCTGCTGTAACTGAGTCAGGTTTGTAGGCCTCCTTGCTCGCACATACATTTTCAGTTCAGCTCACAAATTGTCAGGGCTTTGTGATGGCCACTCCAATACCTTGACTTTGTTGTCCTTAAGCCATTTTGCCACAATTTAGTGTATGTAAACCTCTGACCCACTGGAATTGTGATAGAGTGAATTATAAGTGAAATAAACTGTCTGTAAACAATTGTTAGAAAGATATATCCTAACCGACTTGCCAAAACTATAGTTTGTTAACAAGAAATTTGTGGAGTGGTTGAAAAACAAGTTTTAATGACTCCAACCTAAGTGTATGTAAACATCCTTTTGATTGTCCTTTTCCTTGTTTGATGGCTCCGCAGAGGTCGTAGTGGAACTCCTTGTACTTGTTTGTGTCCTCAGCCGTATCCTCGGGGTTGGCGGCGATAGTCCTGTTTGCGGTTGCCCTGCAATTTAGCTTAGCGCAAACCTCAGTGTTAATCCAGGGCTTTTGATTGGGGAAGCAGCAAACCTGCACTGTGAGGACAACGTCGCCGATGCATTTCCTAATGAAGCCGGTGACGGAGGTGGTTAGCTCATCGATGCTATCGGCGGAGCCCCGGAACATATTCCAGTCGGTGCTAGAAAAGCAGTCTTGTAGCATAGCCTCCGTTACGGAGGACCATTTCTCAACGGAGCCCGTCACGGATACTTCCTGTTTGAGCTTCTGATTTTAGACAGGAAGCAGGGGTATAGATATAGAGATGATCTGATTTGCAGAAGCGGGACGAGGGACGGCCTTGTATGCTTGCTTTTGAGTAGAGTAAGAGGGGCTTAGGACTTTAGCGCCCCTAGTGGTGAAGGAGACGTGTTGATGTAAATTGGGCATTACGTGTCTTTATGAAGTGGAATTGAAGTCACTGGCAACAAGGAAAGCTGCCTACGGGTGCATGGTTTCCTGCTTGTTTATAACCTCGTACAGTTAAGTGCCAGCAGTCACGATAACAGATGAAAACTCTCTCGGGAGGTAGAAGGGTCGACATTTGACCATCAGGTATTTCAAAATGTGTGAACAATGTGTCAAGACTTCCACTGCGCTACAGTCAGCACACCATTTCTGTTGTTGAAGATACATACCCCTTCCCCTCTTGATTTCCAGTCATACAGTACAGTGCCATCATCCTCGTAATAACTAATAACCCAATAGTCTCAACCCATCTCCTCTCTCCAGCAAAATATCTTGAGTAACCCTGGTTGTAATCACAGGGCAAGAGAGTATTAATATCTGGTGTGTGGCTTGGAGACTCAGCTAGTATTGTGTTGCCACACCTCCAAATTCCCATTGTTATCACAGAAACCTTGTTCGCAATGATGCTAAGCCTCAGATATAGATATGGGTGGCAGGTAACCTAGCAATTATAATGTTGGGCAAGTAACCAAAAGGTTGCTAGTTCAAATCCTTAAGCTGACAAGGTGAAACATCTGTTGATGTGCCCTTGTGCAAGGCACTTAACCCTAATTGCTCCAGGGTCACAGTTGAATGGCATACCCTGGCTGTAACTAATTCTGGCTGTGTCTCGGGGAGAATGGGATACAGTGCCTTCAGAAAGTATTCACACCCCTTGACCTTTTTCACAATTTGTGTTACAGCCTGAATTTAAAATTGATTAGACTGAGATTTTTGTCGTCACTGGCCTACACACAATACCCCATGATGTCAAAGTGGAATTATGTTTTTCAAAAATGAAAAGCTGAAGTGTTGAGTCAATAAGTATTCAACTCCTTTCTTATAGTAAGTCTAAATAAATTCAGGAGTAAAGATCTATTTAACAAGTCTCATAATATTTTTTTAAAACATGAATGTCTACCTCATCTCTGTACCCCACACACAATTATCTGTAAGGTCCCTCAGTCGAGCAGTGAATTTCAAAAAGATTCAACCAAAGACCAGGGAGGTTTTCCAATGCCTCGCAAAGAAGGGCACCTATTGGTAGATGGGTAATAAAACAAACATACACTAAATATCTCCTTGAGCATGGTGAAGTTATTAATTATACTTTAGAGGTGTATCAATACACCCAGTTACTACAAAGATACAGGCGTCCTTCCTAACTCAGTTGCTAGAGAATAAGGAAACCGCTCAGGGATTTCACCATGAGGCCATTGGTGATTTTAAAAGAGTTAAGAGTTTAATGGCTGTGATATGAAATAATGGAGGATGGATCAACATCATTGTAGTTACTCCACAATACTAACCAAATTGACAGAGTGAGAAGAATAAAAGCCTTCCAAAACATACATCCCATTTGCAATATGGCACTAAAGTCAAACTCCAGGGTCCTCGTTGAATGGTAGACCCAGGCTGTGACCCCACTCTCTGAGGGTGCCTCAGGGAGAATGGGATATGCAAAAAACACTGGACAAATATAAGCACCCACCAAATTATTACAGCTGCCAAGCTCAGTAGTAGCCAATGTTGTCGACCCTGGTAAAGAATTCTGCATGCTTCCCAGCCGGAAGAGTTTGTGCATATATTATGATTACATATTGTGATGTTATGACATTTTGTGACTTTTTTTTGTTTGTTTTCGACTTCGGTGAGTTTTTTTTTCAGCTGTTCGGGAACACACCATTTCTTCTGGAGGCAAGCCGAAGTCTACACCCGTTCATCTGTGATTGGTCAACAATAGGGATTCTTCAATAGTCTTTGTCATTCAATGTGAGATGACTCATTTTCTTGCAAATCTTTTCATTGAGAAATACTGAACATATTAGTTAGATGTAAAATTGCGTGGCTAAGATCTCCTCAGCAAAAACGTCAAAATTAATGACAGATTTCTTGAGTTATCTTAGATTAATTCAGACTATTTTGAGTAAGTTCTAACGTATGCGCAAGGAGTCAGGAAACACAGGCAGTTAGTGAGTTTAATAATAATGAACAATACAAAACAAGAGAAGCACCTGACATGGAAACATAAACAATACTACCTGACGACTACTAACAGAAGATTACTATATAAAAAGGGTGAGTAATCAAGGGAGTAATGAAGACCAGGTGTGACTGAGATGCAGGTGTGCATAATGAGGGTTGCCTGGTGTGTGTAAAGATGGGTTGCCAGGATCGGTGGTTAGTAAACTGGCGACGTCGAGCGCCAGTAGAGGTGACAGAAGTTTATACTGACTATAGCGTCTCAAAAAATGGACAAACAGTACTATTGCTGCTTTTTTCTTGTTTTTCAAGCGAATTTTCACCTAAAATGACATACCCAAATCTAACTGCCTATAGCTCAGGCACTGAAGCAAGGATATGCATATTCTTGATACCATTTGAAATGGCATGACGTTGGCCTGGGGGGTAGGTTTATGACAGTCATAAATACCTCTTCCCCCCTTTTTCCTCTCTCTACCCTACTGAGGGTACATTTGCAAAACCCTTGGCTAACCTAGAGATTCTGGGAACATCAGTAGGTGGGGAGAGTTACCGGATTCACATGGAATTGTTATTTGTGACGGGATGAAATGTGATTTTAGCTTCTAAAATGTGAGATGTGGGTTTTCATAACATAGGGCTGCTCACTTAGTGGCCCGCCCACGTGAAGAGACGGAGGTTGTAAACTATGAAACACACCCCTTTTCTCCCTTCCTATATAAGCCCTTGACGACAATATAACTTCCTGTTCTGAGGACGTGAGGACGACGGTCCTATGTCAGAATGGTTCAGATAATAACTACAGAACGAAGCCAACATCAGCGTGAGCTTTGGTTGCAAATACTATGAAATTTGAACTCTTATTCACTACAGAAGTGATACCTCCTAGCCGTTGAGTTAGCAATAGCCGCTGCAAACGAGGGTTAAGAAGGAACAGACAGAGTATCCCGTCTATCACACAACAACGTAACTACAACGTATCCAATTGACCACCAGAGACATTCTTCAAAGGACAAAGGACTCGGTTTGGCAACATGGCCTTCCATCTACCACCAACCTACTGAAGCGCAGCTTCACATTTTCCTTTTCCAAATGGGCGGTAATTTAGGATGCATAAGATACTGTATTTACGATAGCCCAGCTTCTTCCCTTTGTTCCTCAGTCTTCCTGCTCTTTCACTCAACCCAGCTCCTTTTCCTTTGTGTAACAAGCTGTCATATCTGTTCCGCCCGCTAGGGATGTTTTCCTTTATGATTAATTGTGTGTATGTGTAATCCTGTGTGATTAGTTAGGTATTTAGTAAATAAATAATTAAACCCAATTTTGTATTGCTGATCAAACTTGTTAGCCAGGGTTCGTGCAGATAAAATAATTTACAACTTTCAGATGAGACTGAATTAAGAGGAGGATTAATATTGACTGCTATTGATGTAAAATATTACTAGGTCTTCAAGAGTTTATTCGGAAGATAACAGCTCTATAAATATTATTTTGTGGTGCCCGACTCTAGTTAATTACATTTACATGATTAGCTCAATCAGGTGATATTAATTACGGAGAAATTATTTTATAGAATAGCATGTCATATCACTTAATCCGGCATAGCCAAAGACACGACAGAAAGGAAACACTTTGAAGTTTGGAAATGTGAAAGGAATGTAGGAGAATAACACATTAGATCTGATAAAAGATAATACAAAGAAAAAGTTTTGTACTTTTTTGTACCATCATCTTTGAAATGCAAGCTAAAGGCCATCACGTGCAATTTAGATTTTGTATGTACTTTTGTATGTAGCAGTGTATGTAGAAAGTTTCAGACTGAGCCAATGAACCATTGCGTGTCTGTTCAAATGTAAGTATCAAGACTGCCCAAATGTCCCTAATTTGTTTATTAATAATTTTATGTTCAAAATTGTGCACTCGCCTCAAACAATAGCATGGTATTCTTTCACTGTAATAGCTACTGTAAATTGGACAGTGCAGTTAGATTAACAAGAATGTATGCTTTCTGACAATATCAGACATGTCTGTGTCCTGGGAAAGGTTCTTGTTACTTACAACCTCATGCTAATTGCATTAGCCTTCGTTAGCTCAACTGTCCCATGGATGGGACACCAATCCAGAATAAATTTTAATCCCATAAAGAATGAGAGACAGTAAATTTGTTCTTCCTTTGATCTGGGGTTGATAACCGCTCTTGGTTTTCCTCTTTTCGGAAACCTCTGTTTGTTAGTCCTCCTCTAGCTGCTCAACCACTTTGCGGAGCTTGTCCACTAACACTGTGGAACAGAAAAACTTGATTACTCAATCTGTCCTGGGTATGATAACACCCCTTAATGATGTTTATAAGGATGGATATAAGAAACAAGGATAACTGAGAGGACAAAAAGGAATGAATATGGACAGGTGTATGTAGGACTACAGTAGATCATACAGTGCCCTCCGTAATGATTGGGACAATGAAGCATTTTCTCTTCCTCTGGCTCTATACTCCAGCAGTTTGGATTTGCAGGCTGTCAGGTTTAATTTGATGCTATTTTCATCAATATCAGGCAAACCGTTTAGAAATTATTGCACTTTTTGCCCATAGTCCCCCCATTTCAGGGCACCAAAAGTATTGAGACAAATTCACTTGTATTAAAGTAGTAAAATGTAAAGTATTTGGTCCCATATTTATAGCATGCTGGGAATACATCAATCAAGTTGGTATATATAAACAGCAAATGCATCCAACAAATGTGTAGAGTCACAAGCTTCATGCAGTCATTGCATGCTAGGAATATGGGACCAAATACTTAACTTTTTACTACATCAATACACATACAGCAAGTGAATTTGTCCCAATACTTTTGGTGCCCTAAACTGGGGGGGGGGGGTCATGTATAAAAAGTGCTGTCATTTCGTAACAGTTCACCTGATATGGATGAATACCCTCAAATTAAACAGACAGTCTGCACTTTAACCCAAAACTCAGAGACGATTAGAAAAAGCTCAAATTAAGTTTATTCACCCACTGGGTCATATAGCTGCAAAGACGTGTCTACACAAGCATATATATTTATACCTTCCTACTAGGTGGAGTAAACTCCTTGCACATCTAGACAGCCAATACATCTTGGTTGCTAGTCAGGAACTTAATTGCTTCCTCTCACTGGTGTAGTCCTGGCCCTGCCTCACACTATAACCTTTGTGAGCGTGGAAGTACGTGGGTGTGAGACAGGACTGTTCCTTCTCACTTCATAGGAAGAAGCATGTGTTTCAGACATAAGGAAGTGGATGGCTGCAAACTTTCTACTATTAAACTCAGACAAAACAGAGATGCTTGTTCTAGGTCCCAAGAAACAAAGAGATCTTCTGTTGAATCTGACAATTAATCTTAATGGTTGTACAGTCGTCTCAAATAAAAACTGTGAAGGACCTCGGCGTTACTCTGGACCCTGATCTCTCTTTTGAAGAACATATCAAGACCATTTCAAGGACAGCTTTTTTCCATCTACGTAACATTGCAAAAATCAGAAACTTTCTGTCCAAAAATGATGCAGAAAAATTAATCCATGCTTTTGTCACTTCTACGTTAGACTACTGCAATGCTCTACTTTCCGGCTACCCGGATAAAGCACTAAATAAACTTCAGTTAGTGCTAAATACGGCTGCTAGAATCCTGACTAGAACCCAAAAATTTGATCATATTACTCCAGTGCTAGCCTCTCTACACTGGCTTCCTGTCAAAGCAAGGGCTGATTTCAAGGTTTTACTGCTAACCTACAAAGCATTACATGGGCTTGCTCCTACCTATCTCTCTGATTTGGTCCTGCCGTACATACCTACACGTACGCTACGGTCACAAGATGCAGGCCTCCTAATTGTCCCTAGAATTTCTAAGCAAACAGCTGGAGGCAGGGCTTTCTCCTATAGAGCTCCATTTTTATGGAACGGTCTGCCTACCCATGTCAGAGACGCAAACTCGGTCTCAACCTTTAAGTCTTTACTGAAGACTCATCTCTTCAGTGGGTCATATGATTGAGTGTAGTCTGGCCCAGGAGTGGGAAGGTGAACGGAAAGGCTCTGGAGCAACGAACCACCCTTGCTGTCTCTGCCTGGCCAGTTCCCCTCTTTCCACTGGGATTCTCTGCCTCTAACCCTATTACCTATCATGCCGTCCCTGGAGGGTGTGCGTCATCTGAGTGGGTTGATCCACTGTTGTGGTCATCCTGTCTGGGTTGGCCCCCCCCCCTTGGGCTGTGCCGTGGCGGAGATCTTTGTGGGCTATACTCAGCCTTGTCTCAGGATGGTAAGTTGGTGGTTGAAGATATCCCTCTAGTGGTTTGGGGGCTGTGCTCTGGCAAAGTGGGTGGGGTTATATCCTTCCTGTTTGGCCCTGTCCGGGGGTGTCCTCGGATGGGGCCACAGTGTCTCCTGACCCCTCCTGCCTCAGCCTCCAGTATTTATGCTGCAGTAGTTTATGTGTCGGGGGGCTAGGGTCAGTTTGTTATATCTGGAGTACCTCTCCTGTCCTATTCAGTGTCCTGTGTGAATCTAAGTGTGCGTTCTCTAATTCTCTCCTTCTCTCTTTCTCTCTTTCTTTCTCTCTCTCGGAGGACCTGAGCCCTAGGACCATGCCCCAGGACTACCTGACATGATGACTCCTTGCTGTCCCCAGTCCACCTGGCCATGCTGCTGCTCCAGTTTCAACTGACCTGAGCCCTAGGACCATGTCCCAGGACTACCTGACATGATGAATCCTTGCTGTCCCCAGTCCACCTGGCCATGCTGCTGCTCCAGTTTCAACTGTTCTGCCTTACTATTATTCGACCATGCTGGTCATTTATGAACATTTGAACATCTTGGCCATGTTCTGTTATGATCTCAACCCGACACAGCCAGAAGAGGACTGGCCACCCCACGTCCGCATCCTGAGTATCTCCCTCCTCTGGCTTTGCATCAGACTGAGCCCATGCAGCTGGGAGGTTACCATCTTCGCATCTTGCTATGAGGAGAGTGGCTTTGTTTTTGTCTAGGATCACCTGAACCGCCTGAGCCTCATGTTCAGCAGTTGCTGGACATTTACAGCGCCTGGTGGGCTCTCTCTAATTCTATCTTTCTTTCTCTCTCGGAGGATCTGAGCCCTAGGACCGTGCCCCAGGACTACCTGACATGATGACTCCTTGCTGTCCCCAGTCCACCTGACTGTGCTGCTGCTCCAGTTTCAACTGTTCTGGCTTATTATTATTCGACCATGCTGGTCATTTATGAACATTTGAACATCTTGGCCATGTTCTGTTATAATCTCCACCCGGCACAGCCAGAAGAGGACTGGCCACCCCACATAGCCTGGTTCCTCTCTAGGTTTCTTCCTGAAGGTTTTGGCCTTTCTAGTGCGGCCAGGAGTTTTTCCTAGACACCGTGACCTTCTCCTTCTACACCTGCATTGCTTGCTGTTTGGGGTTTTAGGCTGGGTTTCTGTACAGCACTTTGAGATATCAGCTGATGTACGAAGGGCTATATAAATAAATTTGATTTGATTTGAAGTGACCTCGGGCCGAATTCTTTGCGTCTCCCTAATCCTCGACTGTCCTACTTTATCAGTGACTTAAACCATACTGTTGCTCTTTCCCTCAATCCTTAGGAGCCATGAGATTTAACAATAACATGTTGACAGAACTTAAACTTTCTGCACTCCCTCGTCAAAGTCCGTAACTTTCCATAGACCTAGTTCTTATCCATCCTCCATTGGCCCCAACATATACATTCCTTACACATGTACCGTAATCAATCAGTTCTAGTCTGGTAACATGAAAAAGTATATTTCAAGCTAGAATCCAACACCCGGGAGTAATTGTTTGATTTAAAATCCAAACTTTGAGAGTATAGAGCCAAAAGAAGAAAAACTGAATCACTGTTCCAATAATTATGGAGGACACTGTATATCTAGGCCTATTAGTTGTGTGTGTTAAAGGTATTACCTCCTGCCGTTGGCCTTTGGAAGCTGTCATAGGAGCGACAGTCGTTGATCAGTTCCCCCAACTGTTTAGGGCAGTCTTCCGGAAGAGGTTCAGTATATTTGTCTTTACACACCATCTGATACACCTGATTCCTCCTCGAGTGCGCCAGGAGCGCTCGGTGAGTGGGGTACTGTCATGTTTGTCATTTATTATCATGTCTTGTCCCTGTGCTCCCCATTCTATTCGTTTCCCTCTGCTGGTCTTATTAGGTTCTTTCCCTCTTTCTATCCCTCTCTCTCCCCCCTCCTCTTCTCACTCTCTCGCTCTCTTCTCTCTATCGTTCCGTTCCTGCTCCCAGCTGTTCCTATTCCCCTAATCATCATTTAATCTTTGTCCGATCCTTTCCCCTGATTAGAGTTCCTTGTGTTCCGTTCTGTCCTGTCGGTTCCTTGTTTAGAATTCACCGTGCTGTGATTGGTATCGCCCTGTCCTGTCGTGTTTTTGCCTTCATCAGATGCCGTGTGAGCAGGTGTCTCTGTGATTCCCTCATGATGAATCCTTGCTTCCCCAGTCCACCTGGCCCTGCTGCTCCAGTTTCAACTGTTCTCTTTGCTGGTCATTTATGAACATTTGTGAGCAGTCTGATCAGAAGTACAAGAGAAAACAGAAATGTAATGATACATTTCTAAATATGACAGAGCAAGCACATGCTTAGGAGGGAGAGAAAACCCAACCATGCTATTTTCAGATATACAGTGTCATTGATATTGCTGATAGTGTTTGTTACACACAGCCTTGTCACTAATTGACACACCTTTGAAGGGAATCTTGCGGGTTGCAATCTCCCAAAGGACAATGCCAAAACTGCAAAGAACACAACACTTTTAAACAGAGTTAAATTTCAGTAGACTTAGGTCTGAGGGGCCTACATTAGAACAACAGAGACCATTTCAACATTTTAAAAAATTGCATTGCCTTCAGAAAGTGTTCATACCCCCTTAACTCATTCCACATTGTGTTACAACTCGAATTCAAAATGGATTAAATATATTATTTTGCTCACCAAACTTCACACAATACCCCATTATGACAAAGTGAAAACGTGTTTAGTTAATTAACATAGGTATTCACACCCCTGAGTCAATGTTAGAATCCCCTTTGGCAGTGATTACAGCTGTGAGTCTTTCTGGTTAAGTCTAAGTGATTTGCACACCTGGATTGTACAATATTTGCACATTATCTGAAAAGTTCTTCAAGTTCTGTCAAGTTGGTTCTTGATCATTGCTAGAACGACATTGTAAAGTCTTGCTATAGATTTAAGGCGATTTAAGGCGAAGTCAAAATTGTAACCAGGCCACTCAGGAACATTCAATGTTGTCATAGTAAGCAACTCCAGTGTTAAATTTGCCTTGAGTTTTGGGTTATTGTCCTGCTGAAAGGTGAATTTGTCTCTGAGTGTCTGTTGGAAAGCAGGCTGAAGCAGCTTTTCCTCTACACTCCTATAAAAATAAGAAAAAGGTTCCATAAGGGTTTTTCGGCTGTCCCCATAGGAGAACCATTTGTTGGGTCCAGGAAGAACCCTTTTTGGTTCTAGAGAGCACCTTTTTTTCTAAGAGTGTAGGATTTTGCCTATGCTTAGCTCTAGTCTTTTTTTGTTAAATTTTTTTACTCCCTAGTCCTTGCTGATGACAAGCATACCCATAACCAAGGGTTGGAACCAGTTCAGTGAACAGAATCGAAAAATTACTTTGAGGAACAGAGCCTGAAACTAGTGATCTATACAGTTCCGGAACAGTGATCTATACAGTTCCGGAACAGTGATCTATACAGTTCCGGAACAGAACCATTATTTTAAAAGCATGGGAACCGGTTAATAAATGTTATTTTATGCTCCAGGCAATTTTTCCAGGCCCACAAATATCGCATCAAAGTACCTATGCAAAGCCCTCGCTGAGTTTCTCAATAACAGAGTGTCTGCCTGCCAGCTGATCTTTGACAGTGGGTGTGCGTATGTGCCTCCCCTCTGAAGCATAGGTTACTATAGACTCCTGATGACATTACAAGCATGATTCAGAAATTAGACGTTTAATTAGAGAATGGATTAACTTTTTCAATGCTAGTTAAGGATACTAAAGTCATCACGTTTCACATTGGATTTATTAAACTATAAAAAAGATTAAATGTGTTTTTAATTATAGTGCTGCTCTGCACACACAAGCTTGTTAGCTAGATAGCGTTTCCTCTGATCCAATGTTAAACCAACCTGGAAGGTCAAAGTAATTGAACAATGCCCAGCGCTTCAAGGCAAGCTTCCAACAAAATGTCAGTGTGTGCGTTTCTTTTATTAAGATTAAACCATGATGTTACGGCAAAATACAATTTGCTCTCAACAACTTTCCTATGCAGATTAAATTGCTTACCCGCTCCATAGTAAGCTGCTCTATCCGCACTGATTAGTTTAGAAATGTAACGTCGAGCTAAATGTAAAAATTGAAATAAATTCAGAACTTGATTTTGCTGGTCGGAACAGTAACGTAACACAAATAATGGTTCCTTAAAGTCATGTTAAACACAATCATTGCACACAGATCGAGTCCATGCAAGTTATTAAGTGACTAGTAAAGCACATTTTTACTCCTGAACTTTAGGTTTGCCATAACAAAGGGGTTGAATACTTATTGACTCAAGACATTTCAGCTTTGATACATGTCTAACACAATATTCCACTTTGACATTACAGGGTATTGTGTGCATGCCAGTGACACAAAATCTCAATTTAATCCATTTTAAACTCTGTAACACGACAACATGTGGAAAAAGTCAAGGGATGTGAATACTTTCTAAAAAAGGTACTATAATGAGTTTGTGATTTTACATTCATGGTTCAATGGTTGAGAGCGTAGTATTTTGACTTGAAGCTGACCTGTACATCTCACATTCCTTGTTGTACTTATGATTAATACTCTCAAGCTGCTGAGGGGAGCTGTAGTAAAAAGAGCTTCTACTGCTATCCTTTGTCCTCTTCAATGACGTCTCGGTTTTGGCCAGCTCAAAACCTCCCAGCTACCCATAAATAACAAAGAACAGAACATTACATCCAGATAGAGTACTTAACCTATCACTTTGTAGTGTCAAACACACATGGATGTGTACGGGGCTGCATTGAACCTCATACCTTCACTCTGTACCCAGCATCTACCAGGAACCTGCTGCTGTTGATGCATCCATGCACTTTAAACTTCTCCTCCGACTGGTGCAATCTACAATTAGAGAGGGATTGGCTAGTCATGACAGCTCAAAGTGATTAGGATACACTTTCTCTTTTATGTCAACTTTTGTGAGAGAGGTGCAGACCACTGATACAATGTACCCACCATTTTAGAGAAGATGAAACGCCAGAGCATACTGCATAGTATTGGTGGATAGAAGTTTAAGTAGTTGGATCATAAGCTGCATGAATAGTTTCCAACTGAAAAGCATTCCCCATGAAACGGGTTGAGAGAATGCCAAGAGTATGCAAAGCTGTCATCAAGGCAAAGAGTCGTATAAATAGAGCCATATAAAATATGTTTGATTTGTTTAACCCTTTTTTGGTTACTACATAACATATATGTGTTATAATAATAATAATAATATATGCCATTTAGCAGACGCTTTTATCCAAAGCGACTTACAGTCATGTGTGCATACATTCTTCATAGTTTATATGTCTTCACTATTAGTCTAGAAACACTATTAGTGTAAAAATAAAGAATAAACTGGCATTCTCTCAACCAGCTTCATGAGGTAGTCACCTGGAATGCATTTCAATTAACAGGTTTGCCTTGTTAAAAGTTAATTTGTGGATTTGAGCCAATGCATTTGAGCCAATCAGATGTGTTGCGACAAGGTAGGGGGGTATACAGAAGATAGCCCTATTTGGTAAAAAGACCAAGTCCATATTATAGCAGGAACAGCTCAAATAAGCAAAGAGAAATGACAGTTTATCATTAGTTTAAGACATGAAGGTCAGTCAATACGGAACATTTCAAGAACTTTGAAAGATTCTTCAAGTGCAGTCGCAAAAACCATCAAGCACGATGATGAAACTGGCTCTCATGAGAACCGCCACAGGAATGGAAGACACAGAGTTACCTCTGCTGCAGAAGATAAGTTCACTAGTTACCAGCCTCAGAAATTGCAGCCCAAATAACTGCTTCACAGAGTTTAAGTAACAAACATCGCAACTGTTCAGACGAGACCGTGTGAATCAGACCTTCATGGTCAAATTGCTGCAAAGAAACCACTACTAAAAGGACACCAATAAGAACAGACTTGCTTAGGCCAAGAAACACAGCAATGGTATTAGACCGGTGGATATCTGTCCTTTGGTCTGATGACTCCAAATATTTTATTTTTGGTTCCAACTGCCGTGTCTTTGTGAGAAGCGATGTGGGTAAATGGATGATCTACGCATATGTATTTCCCCCCATAAAGCATGGAGGAGATGGTGTCATGGTGTGGGGGTGCTTTGCTGGTGACACTGTCTGTGATTTATTTAGAAGTTAAGGCACACTTAACCAGCATGGCTACCACAGCATTCTGCAGTGATACGCCATCCCATCTGGTTTGTGCTTAGTGGGACTATTATTTGTTTTTCAACAGGACAATGACCCAACACACCTCCAGGCTGTGTAAGGGCTATTTTACCAAGAAGGAGAGTGATGGCGTGCTGCATCAGATGACCTGGCCTCCAACAATCCCCCGACTTCAACCCAATTGAGATAATTTGGGATGAGTCGGACAGCAGAGTGAAGAAAAAGCAGCCACCAAGTGCTCAGCATATGTGGGAACTCCTTCAAGACCGTTGGAAAAGCATTCTAGGTGAAGCTGGTTGAGAGAAAGCCAAGAGCGAGCAATGTTGTCATCAAGGCAAAGGGTGGCTACTTTGAAGAATCTAAAATCTATTTTTATTTGTTTAACACTTTTTTGGTTACTACATGAATCCATATGTGTTATTTAATAGTTGTAATGTAGAATATAGTAAAAATAAAGGAAAATAAAGAAAACCCATGAATGAGAAGGTTTTCTACAACTTTTGACCGGTAGTGTATATGAATTAAAGAAAGAAAGAGAGCGAGCGAAAGAGAAAGACTTACTCAACTATAAAAAATGTATGATAGACAGATTCCTTAGCTAAAATTGTATCAATATAACACATTTATGGCAAAGATATGATAGAGATGGGGCTCCGTGCGTCATATGTAATAGGTGTACTGTCTGGTTTCATGTATGTAGGGCACAAGGTAAAGAGATTCACTTATATAGTGGTACTGTATAACTGTAGGTAGGTTGGCATTTATTGTCACAAATTTTGCCCTGGAGGCAGCTCTGCAGTGGTCACTAGCTGGAACAGCCACAAAGACACAAAATCTGATTTTAAACCTAACCTTAACCACACTACTAAACCTAATGCTTAAAAAAATACCTTCAATCAAGACCAAAAAGCAGCTTGCAACATCTCGCCCATCATTACTGCCCTCAGGTCCAGACTCATGACAATAAACATCAACCTGCTACCTGTAGAGGCCCCGTGCTGCATCTAGACTCAATCGAGCCTTTCTGTCCCAGGGCAGCTTCCTTTGGGAATCCAGAACCTCTCTCAGACTGCCCTTCTCACAAAACTCCATGACAATGAGGAAGTTTGGATTGGGTCCTGCGGGACAACCACGGTAGAGAAGAGGATTATTAAATGCAACTAGGTCACATCATCATCACATTTTGAAATGGTGCGGCAGGGTAGCCTAGTGGTTAGAGTGTTGGACTAGTAACCAAAAGGTTGCAAGTTCAAATCCCCGAGCTGACAAGGTACAAATCTGTTGTTCTGCCCCTGAACAGGCAGTTAACCCACTGTTCCTAAGCTGTCATTGAAAATAATAATTTCTTAACTGACTTGCCTAGTTAAATAAAGGTAAAAAAAAACCATTATGAAATATCCTGCAATCACATGGTGATTTGATCCCATCTTATATTTCTTCAGCAATTATTACACATACTGTAAAACAAATACAGAAGCTCACTCACCGTTCTCTTCCTGGACACAGATCCCAAACATTCGCAGGATGTTTGGTGACTCAAAGCGTTTCATAGTCTCCACTTCCTTTTTAAAGATGTTTCTCATGTGACTGTGTGGGACAAACGTAACCCATTAAAACAAATAGATGTTTACCACCGAAGCTGATATTACAAGAACTCTCTGAGACGTCTTGCATGCTACGCTACATACCTCAGGCTTGTACCCCTTGAGTAGGCGTATCTTTTGATGGCCACTGTGAATTTGTTGTACTCTCCTTTGAATATCTCCGAATTGTCATTCTTGATGAAGGGCTCTTTGGGCACGTCGTAGATCAGCTCCTCTGGCTTGATCTCTCTGATGTCTTCATGAAAAATACTGGGCTTCATTACTGTCAATGGGAAACACACAACAAAGTCACTGAGATGGCAAGTCACATAGGCACATCAAACCAATAACACAAAGAACTGAAGGTATTACAGCACATCGTCACGCAAAGTACAGTGCGAATGGAGAGACCATGGGATGCTGGACTGATATAGGATGCAAAACTGTGCCCATAGGATATACTCACACAGTCTCCTTTATAATCGGGCGCAGGTTGAAATCAGTAAGAAATTAGAAACGGCGACAGTTACAAGTACCGTTTGTAATGACAATTAATCTATAGAGGCTTACTTACAGGTTTCCAACATGGCTTTGATGTCTTTCACGTCTTTTTCGGTGGAGTCCACTTTCTCATGCACTGTGTCCACACTTTCCTTCGTGTCCTCCGCCAGAGAGAGTAGCACTGTGGGACATAACAGTAACACACACACACAAATAAATTTTCGGGTAGTCAGCAGGATCAACAACTGGAGCTTTCCCTACCTGCTCATACAGAGAGGCCATTTGATTATGACCTTGCACTGAAACGGCATGGTAGAGCTGTCTCACATTTCTGCAGCTCCAGACGATCACTCTCCCTGTCAGCCTTATCCTCTCTCCGTCGTGTCCTCTCTCGAGACTCCTGAAGTAGATTGTCACTCTGATCCACCTGCAGGGCTAGCGACAGCCCCTGAGACGCATCATTCAGACGCTCATTTAAACTCCCAAAATCATCTCCCTGGTCGTAGGCCTTCAGGATGCGCTTCAGGTAGCTGGCGCAGGAGTATTTCTTAACCACGTCTTGGGCATTTTCCAGGGTGAGTTTGAGCTCGCATAGGACATTCTCCACAAGGGAAGGCTTTTGCCCCAGTCCCTTCACCTTGACTGCTCTCACCAGCTCATCCAAGGCTTTTATGCGCTGGGCCAAACGCTGACAGCGCTTCTTATTGGCTTTCACTTCACCACATAGAGAGTAAAGCGTCTCCGCTATGCCCAAGATGGGATCTATGATGTCCATGGCTGGAGGGAAAAGAGTGGATTAAGAAATGCATTAGACAAGGTTTTCCCAAATCATAGCTCTGCGAAAGTCTATCAACCGTAGCAGTATACTAACCTGTCCAACTGACCTTGTTGTTGACAGCACCAAACTAGTTCAATAATTCATGTTGAACGCTGTGTTGTCATGTGTTGCTGCCTTGCTATGCTGTCTTTGGTCTCTCGTTATGTAGTGTTGTTGTCTCTTGTCGTGATGTGTGTTTGTCCTACATTTATATTTTATTTAAAAAATAAGATATTTAATCCCCTGTCCCCGCAGGAGGCCTTTTGGTAGGCCGTCATTGTAAATAAGAATTTGTTCTTAACTGACTTGCCTTATTATATATAACAACTAAAAAAATCGCAACAGTCATATAAGTTCTGGAGACGCCTCTCTCACTTCAGCTAGACATTATATGTGTGTGTGTGTGTGTGTGTGTGTGTGTGTGTGTGTGTGTGTGTGTGTGTGTGTGTGTGTGTGTGTGTGTGTGTGTGTGTGTGTGTGTGTGTGTGTGTGTGTGTGTGTGTGTGTGTGTGTGTGTGTGTGTGTGTGTGTGTGTGTGTGTGTGTGTGTGTGTGTGTGTGTGTGTGTGCGTGCGTGCAGGGAAGGCATTGTTACCACCTAATTACATAAATAATAAAATCCGAAATGGATACATCAGGTTTTCTGGTCATTTGTAGCTACTTTGTGTGTGTGTGTGAACATTAGTGAAACGCTTATCTCCGAGACACATCCATGGGAAGGCATTGTTACCACCTAATTACATAAATAACAGCAGTAGTTATGACAAACAATAAGGTCTGATTCCCCAGACCCAGGTTAATTAAGCCAAGTCCTGGACTACAATGCATTTTCAATGGGTATTCAAATTGAGAAAATTGCTGGTGATGTCATGGATATGATGTAGCTACCCCTTTGTGTTGGCTGGCAACCCCTGCTTAGGATCATTCAAAGCAATAGCATCTGTCTTAGCCATTCCAAAATCACAGAACTGTAATTCTACAACCTAAACTGTTTTTCATATTGCCTCTAGGAGGTAACTGAATAACAAGTGCTGACAAGGAAATCATTCGTAAGCAGCTCATTTCAATAGACTGCCTTGCTCTTGAGAACCCAAGGGGGGGTTAACAGCTTTCCGACTTGGGTTCTCAGCAGAACGTATGGACCACAGCTGGATCTCTGCAAACTACTTTACCTCCATATCACACCAAAAATAATTTCACAAAAGCAAAATATACACTTACTGTAAACTGTTTTAACACAGTTGCAGCTGACAGTATTTTTCAGTTACACACAGCTGAACATACAGGGATGATTTCTGTATTTTGAAAGTTAGATATGTTGAAAACTTGATTGCTGACAAGCTAAACATTTTGGGACTATGTCAACAACGGACTAAAGAACCAAATACAACAAAATAGTTTTGGGGTGGATTGCAAACGAGGCGTACAGATGTTTAGACAGAGCATTTGTGCAGCTTCGGGGAATTTCCCTCAGGAAGCAGACAGCTTCGTGAATAGACGGTATATGTTTACCGTCCATTGACTGGGCTATAGAGCCCCCATATCACTAATATGAGTCACATCTGTCGATTGGTTGTATTATTTTCACACTTGCCAGCATCTATCAATGACAATCAGAGGTTCTCGCCTTTCAGAGGAGACAGACACACTAGTGAGAACTTTCGATGAATGGTTTGAGTAAAAGGCATTGTTCTCGAAAGCAGGAAGCAGGCTATAAGATAAATCACACGTAACAAGCACTTGTTAATGTCCTCAACCTAAAACCTATTGTACGTTTGAAATGGAAATTACCTTGAGTGACTGTTGTTGGTGCTGTGACTCTGACATCTGAAACCGAAAGGAGATCACACCCTTAGTATGCAAAGGTTTCTATGGAGCTCCTCCTACACCACCACTAGAAGAGCTTCTGCTTTTTCTTCTGTGAGTTTTATGGCAAACTACACCCAAAAAGTTGTATTGCCACCACTAAATGGACAGTTTTATATCAAATAATATGATCCTTTCCAAAACTTGGACATCTCAGCTTCTCCCTTCTGCAAACACTTGCTACATGACCAACATATTTACAATTATCACACTGCATTGGTCTTGAGGTAAATTCTCTGACTCTGTAGTTTATATACCCCAACAGCACTTGAGTAGGGAGAGACTGCATATCAAAAAACAAAACAACAGATTGATTTGACTCCATTTGAAAAAGTGAAGTTTATCTCATTTTGTTGACAATTGTACATAAAACACTCTTTACAGTTTTCTAAACTCAGCAGAGAAAGTTCTCGCTCTCCATTCAGCCCCACTCTTATCTTCAGGGGTGTTTCTTTAAAACATCCAACATATCAAGCAAGTATTTTTATATTCCACAAGTGTAATATATGGAGCTATACACCTTTAATGATAGTCCATAACTCCCATGTTTAACAGCCCATCAGTATCACTCTTGAGGTTGAAGGTCAAGGGGATATGTAAATGAGGGGTCTTTCAGTTTGAAGTGCGCACAGTGTCAATTCTTGCCACGCTTCAGATTTAAAGCCAAAAGTAATAGTACATCAGTCTCCATTGTCAAGTTAATTATACCCTGCCATCTAGAGTACGACAACAAGTATCATTAGACTAATTGTTTTGAACAGATAATTATCAGACTCATGTTACAAATGCTAGCAAACACGCCATTACATTTAGTTTACATTTTCTTTCACAAAAAGCACTGCACTGGTCCATTGCTAGTCCTTATTTAGCAGACGAATATAGGTGTCTTCAGCGCAGGTAATGTTAACCAAGCATTTTGGAGTTTTGTACCTGAAAGTCAATCGTTACATGAAAATTTGCAAAGCACTCTGCACTAGTACAAATAGATACCTTCAAGGCTTTGGCTCGGATAATGATATATATATATAACTTTATTATAGAAAACGCTGCAATAATAAGTAAGCAATACTTAACCACAGAAATGCATTTCAGACTGCTCACTCCAAATTGTTGGTTTTAGAATACAAGACCAGAACTATGGCCCGTCTCTTACATTCTGGGCAATATACTGGCCAGGGGACAAGCACTAACCAGCTATACACCAAATATACAAAAGTATGTGGACACCGTTTCAAATGAGTGGATTTGGCTATTTCAGCCACACCCGTTGCTGGCAGGTATATAAAAACGAGCACAAAGTTACGCAATCTCCATAGACAAACATTTGCAACAGAATGGCCTTCCTGAAGAGCTCTGACTTTCAAAGTGGCACCGTCATAGGATGCCACCTTTCCAACAAGTCAGTTCGTCATATTTCTGCCCTGATAGAGCTGCCCCAGTCAACTGTAAGTGCTGTAATTGTGAAGTGGAAATGTCTAGGTGCAACAAAGGCTCAGCCACAAAGTGGTAGGCCACACAAGCTTACAGCACGAGACCTCCGAGTGCTGAAGCTTGTAGCGAGTAGAAATTGTCTGTCCTCAGTTGCAACACTCACTACCGGAGTTCCAAACTGCCTTTGGAAGCAACGTCAGTACAATAACTGTACGTCAGGAGCATTATGAAATGGGTTTCCATGGCTGAGCTGCCATACACAAGCCTAAGATCACCTTGCGCAATGCCAAGTGTCAGCTGGAGTGGTGTAAAACTCGGTGCCATTGTACTCTGGAGCAGTGGAAACACGTTCTCTGGAGTGACTAATCACTCTTCGCCATCTGGCAGTCCGATGGATGAATCTGGGTTTGGCGGATTCCAGGAGAATGCTACCTGCCCGAATGCACAGCCCCAGACAATTATTTCTCATCCACCAAACTTTACAGTTGCCACAATGCATTCGGGCAGGTAGCGTTCTTCTGGCATCCGCCAAACCCAGATTTGTCCATTGGACTGCGAGATGGTGAAGCGTGATTCGTCACTCCAGAGAACATGTTGTGAGAGAAATTAAGTATTTACTTGATTTATTTGATATTAATGGTTAACAATTCATATTTAACTAATAGTAAGATATTTCTCTTCTACTAATGCTGTGTCTTTATGGTGTCCAATCCCTGCAGCTAATCTGGGTGTATTGTCACTAGAGGTTAGCTTGAGCTGACACATGAGTTAAAGACTGCATTCCATAGACAAGATGTGGTGGGTGTAACCGAGATAGAGATAGCCAGGAAGAGTTTAGAATAATCCTTCATTGTCTCTAAATCATCCTGGCATCTGTGAAACTAAGCCAGGTTGGGGTTAAGACAACAACCCCTATGCAGATGACAGGATGAACCCAGAGAACCAACAAATCATAATTTAAGTTGTAGAGCGCTATGTAATTGTATTACATCACATTGTCATAGTGTTGTATAGTAAATTATTGTAATTGTATTGACCACCTCTGTTTACAATACAATTACAATACAGTAAAAACATGAGCTATTGCACACTAGATAATGTTGGCAGAGGTGCTGACAAACAGAATAGTAAACGGTGTAAAACATTTTAGTATATACAAACTATATTTTTAAACACAGATATGGTTACTTTTGGTAGTTGATAAGTATAAGGGCGAGACGCAGATACATGGGAGGCAGATGGTTTGAGTCTCTGATATTTATTATAATCGAAGGGGCAGGCAAGAGAATGGCTATGGACCGGCATAAGGTCAGAGACATGGAGGTACAAAGTGGCAGGCAGGCTCGAGGTCAGGGCAGGCAGTATGGTCAGGCAGGCGGGTTCAGAGTCAAGGCAGGCAAGTGTCAAAACCGGGAGGACTGCAAAAGAGAGATAATAAATAGCAGGAGCATGGAAAAGAACGCTGGTTGACTTGACGAAACTAAATGGCAACAGACAAACAGGGAACACTGGAATAAATACCCAGGGACTAATAGGGAAAGTGGGTGACACCTGTAGGTGGGTGGAGACAATCACAAAGACAGGTGAAACAGATCAGGGCGTGACAAATAAGTAACCTCTGAGGCGATGCACGGGTAGCCCTGCAGACAGATCCTCCAGAGCAGCGCACACCGGATTTGTCGGTGGGCAGAGTCAGACACTCTGCAGTTCAGCATGTTCAGCGTGTGTGTCCCAGGATGCATCAGCTGAGGGCAAGCGCAATAGGAATCAATTTAGACTTTATAAGAATCAATATAGAGCGCTCTGATTTTTGAGACCGCTATCAGGAGTTGGTTCTAGCCAAGTAGTAACACAGAATGAATACCACGATTTTGATTAGTGCTGGGCGAACCACCTCCCCAGGTATGATTGTGAGAGAGCCGCAGGTGGACAAGATAAGTACTGGGCTGGGAAGAAAACCTGCACACACAGTAGTTCTCCAGAACCTGCAGTGGACTGATGTTTAGGTCGGTCACCATGACCCGTGATGACATGACTCGCAGCAGCTGGTCTTTCATGCCTGCAGGTAAAGCCATGAAGTCACTGAAGTATCTGTCTGCATAGATTGCAACACATATAGCGCATATACCAAAAAGCCCCCCCCCCCCTTTTCATGAATGCGCACACACTCAATTCTTCATTTCTGCGACTTGAATACTAGTTGGGATTTCTGATCACATTAGGCTGTGTTTCATTCAATTTTTTTATGTTGGTTTGATCGCGGGGGAGGCACTAGTAGTGTCTGCAGGTTTCAGTTTGGCGATTTGTTTCAAGTGTATTAATCTATAAATAAATCTCTTTGCCAAAATGTGTCATCTCTCCCATGTCTTATTCAACTAGCAGTTGTTCTGAAATGTTTATTGCTTGCCTACATTTTACTCCCACCTCTATTTTTAGTATAACACGAATACATGAATTATTCATTTTGGTTGCCTATCCTGATGTGAAGTTTGTTCTATATAAAATATTTGACTCTGATGTGTGCCACAGAAAGTAATTAACTCTAGCCACAAAAACAAGGAAATTAGAAGGGGGGGGGGGGCAAGGCTATTTTCTTGCCTGCCGAAATTCTCCCCTCCCCTTCTGTCTTGGGACAGCAAGGCCTGGCACACTTCAGAATCATTTTGGTTACTCATGTTGACCAGTAGTGTGTGCCACAGAAAGCATAATTAGAGTATAAAGAAACATAAACATTTATTTTAGAAACATTTTGTAATGTTTAAAATTAAGATAATACACAAATATTATCACCCAATAACACAAAAACATCACAGAAAGTGAAGTTTGTAAACAAACATTAAATAAGAAACACAAATTTCAATCTTTGCATAATAAGATATAAAATGACAATAAATCAAATATAAAAACACAATAAATAACAAACAAATATTGTAAAGCTGCAACAGCTTGACTGAACATTTAGTCCACTTTTTATGGAAAGTTTTCCAGGTGATACCGTCGGAACTCAAGCCTAACCTAGTCCTAACCTAGCGCAGACATAGTCCTCCAATTATGGGATGGTTTTCATACAGGACTGGTGAAACCATCGTGGGCAGCAGTCACAACCAATCTGAAATTTATGATGAAAAATGTTAATATATTTAAAACATTAAATAGATTTTCTTGAATTACAATTATTTCATTACCAGACAAAGCAGACGATACTACCTCTAGAAATATTACTGCTTATACAAATTCGTACTCGGAAAAAGGTGCCTTTAGAAAGGAACAAGCAATTACTCAGTCTTCCTCATTATTGTCCACCTCCCCACAGAAGTGGCACATTTGGCTCAGATCATCTAGCAAAACATAATGTCAAGTAGACTATACATCTTTACATGTATTTTTCTGAGCAAACAGGGAACAAGGGAATAGTAAAGGTTTCTTGTAACATAAATATTTAAATACATGTGTTTTATTGGCCATCTAGTCAGAAGTTGGATCAAAGATAACCTTGAAAGATCCATATAAATGTTTATTTATCTCCAATTATTTTAAATTACAAATTGAACATAAGAGTGTTTTGGTTCCCCTCTTTCCACTGGGATTCTCTGCCTCTAACCCTATTACAGGGGCTGAGTCACTGACTTACTGGGGCTCTCTCATGCCGTCCCTGGAAGGGGTGCGTCACCTGAGTGGGTTGATTCACTGATGTGGTCATCCTGTCTGGGTTGGCGCCCCCCCCCCTTGGGTTGTGCCATGGCGGAGATCTTTGTGGGCTATACTCAGCCTTGTCTCAGGATGGTAAGTTGGTGGTTGAAGATATCCCTCTAGTGGTGTGGGGTCTGTGCTTGGGCAAAGTGGGTGGGGTTATATGCTTCCTGTTTGGCCCTGTCCGGGGTGTCCTCGGATGGGGCCACAGTCTCTCCTGACCCCTCCTGTCTCAGCCTCCAGTATTTATGCTGCAGTAGTTTATGTGTCGGGGGGCTAGGGTCAGTTTGTTATATCTGGAGTACTTCTCCTGTCCTATTCGGTGTCCTGTGTGAATATAAGTGTGCATTCTCTAATTCCCTCCTTCTCTCTTTCTTTCTCTCTCTCGGAGGACCTGAGCCCTAGGACCATGCCCCAGGACTACCTGACATGATGACTCCTTGCAGTCCCCAGTCCACCTGGCCGTGCTGCTGCTCCAGTTTCAACTGATCTGCCTTATTATTATTCGACCATGCTGGTCATTTATGAACATTAGAACATCTTGGCCATGTTCTGTTATAATCTCCACCCGGCACAGCCAGAAGATGACTGGCCACCCCACATATGCTCTCTCGAATTCTCTCTTTCTTTCTCTCTCTCGGAGGACCTGAGCCCTAGGACCATGCCCCAGGACTACCTGACATGATGACTCCTTGCTGTCCCCAGTCCACCTGGCCGTGCTGCTGCTCCAGTTTCAACTGTTCTGCCTTATTATTATTCGACCATGCTGGTCATTTATGAACAGTTTAACATCTTGGCCATGTTCTGTTATAATCTCCACCCGGCACAGCCAGAAGAGGACTGGCCACCCCACATAGCCTGGTTCCTCTCTAGGTTTCTTCCTAGGTTTTGGCCTTTCTAGGGAGTTTTTCCTAGCCACCGTGCTTCTACACCTGCATTGCTTGCTGTTTGGGGTTTTAGGCTGGGTTTCTGTACAGCACTTTGAGATATCAGCTGATGTATGAAGGGCTATATAAATAAATGTGATTTGATTTGAACATACATGTTAATACAAGTACAGCATTTTGAAACATTTTATTTATTACAATATAGAGGTAAATAACAGTATAGCATTTCAAAGACTATTCATTCCATTGTAAAATTACCTTGTCACCCCCTGGCATCTTTTTATCTTTCCGGCACTTTCCCACATTGGGTCGAGGAACAGAGCCCTCCTCTTCTGGGATGGCAGCATAACCTTTCAAGTTTAGACAGACAGAAAGACACACACATTACACATACATACACACATATTACACACACATATGGCACACACACATTTTACACACATTTATTGCTCCCCCAAATGCCAGTCATTTCAAAGGTGTCAATGTAGAAAGCTTGCTCGGTTGACTGCCTATTAATATCATTACAATCTTTATAATTCACAACTGTGAAGAAAAATAGATATGGTAGGAAAAGAGATAAGAGATAAGTTGAGTGTCCTGCGAATATGTTTATAGATATGTACTGTACATCTGTGTGTATATATTTTATATTTTTTTATTTCAATGATTATTATTATTATCATTATTGTGTTTTGTGGTTGAGGGGCATGGGGTGGGGGAGGTTGATGGGGATGGTGGAGGTGCTGGGGGTGTCCTATTGAGGGTGAAGTGACCTATTGGGGAGGGGATTCTTCATGTAGGCACATTCAGTCATAGTTTTGTTTATTATATTATTATACATTTATTTATTTTTTCTTATTTTTAAAACTATTATATAGAACAGTTTACTGTGATTTTGGATATGCACTCATGTTGACTTATATATTTGAACTTCCTTTTTCACCCAGAGTACATTTTTTCAATGTATTATTATTTTATTATTACTACTGTACCTACATTCTTAAAAGCTAAAACAGAGTGTACTTCTTTTAAAGGAAAAGCCATAAGAGGGAAAAGCACGATGGGATGGGGGATTGAGGGATGGGTAGAGAACAGTAGGGTGCTCTAAAAACTATTATTGCTGAAATAACCACTTCATTTTGTGACTAGAGTCTAATATTTCCCGTGGCACACATCAGAGGGCATGATAGGTAACCAAAATGATTCTGAAGTGTGCCAGGCCTCGCATTCTCAATATCCCCCAATAGAGTCAAATACTTTCTGTGGCACACACTACTGGTCAACATGGGCTACCATGGGGGGGGATATCAGCAGTCAAGAAAATAGCCTTGCCAGGATAGACCCCAGGATAGGCAACCAAAATTAATAATTTATGTATATGTGTTATATTAAACATAGAGGTGGGAGTAAAATGTAGGCAAGCAATGAACATTTCAAAATAACTACTAGTCGAATAAGACATGGGAGAGATGACGAATTTTGGCAGAGGTGTATTTATAGACTAATACACTTAAAACAAATAGCCAAACTGAAATCTGAAGACATTACTAGTGCCTCCCCCGCGATCAAACCGACATAAAAAAAATGAAAATGAAACGCAACATAACATGATCAAATCCCAACTTGCAAGCAAGTCGCAGCAATGAAGAATTGAGTGAGTGTGCTTGGGCGTTCACCACGAAGAGGTGGACATTTGGCAGGGGCGAGCCTTTCGGCACAACACTGGCAAACAGTGCCAATATCCTCGAAACACCGGCTTTGAGTGCATTATCATTTTTATATAACTGGTGATGATATGTTTATTAATTTATTCATACTATTTCATCCTTCCTCAAGACATAGTCCCGACACAAATCTAGAGTTGCTACCCCAGCTGGCTGGTCTTTTGTTTTGTATCTATGGATGTGACCCAGTTGTTCATTCTAAATGTTCCATTGCCATGCTGGAAGGCAACTTTCTTATCCCTTGCTTGCTACTGTAGCTAGCCAACTACGTCTAATTTACAGTCACGTCAAAAAGGGCAGCCAGAATCACAACAAAGTAACTGCACTTGCATTTGCTTAAGCTGTTTTCCAGTGACATTTATTTGGAACATCGATAACAATGAGCTAATGGCATAGAAAATGTGCTCACTCGTCAGGTCACTGTTCAGAGAAGCTAGCCAACAACACAGCTAAAACAATCACTTCAAACTGAAGCTGGAAAGATTGCAAACTAGCTGCACTCCGAGGTAAAGACAGTTTCGAGTTGGATATTCGACGGATATTCGCCTAGTTTTCCTTACGTTCACCAACAGCAGTATGTTGACAAATTGATTTGTCAACATAGTGTCATGCAGGTGAATGAGGACCCAAAAGCGACTTGGCGAAAACAGAGTCTTTAATCCAGTAAAGTAATTCTACAAACATAAGACATAATTCCACTCGTAATGACGAGAACAGACTGGAGACTCGATCAAGAACTGCAGGTTGCCTCGGGAAGGCACTTGAACCTAGCAGACTCAGACACCTGCTCTCCACGCAGCATCTGAGGGAAACACGACACGACAGGGCGATACACAGACACAGCACGGTGAACAATAGACAAGGATCCGACAGGGCAGGAACGGAAAACAAGGAGAGAAATAGGGACTCTAATCAGGGAAAAGAATAGGGAACAGGTGTGGGAAGAGTAAATGATTGATTAGGGGAATAGGAACAGCTGGGAGCAGGAACGGAACGATAGAGAGAAGAGAGAGAGGAAGGGAGAGAGAAAAAGGGGAACGAACCTAAAAAGACCAGCAGGGGGAAAATGAACAGAGGGAAAAGCCAAAATGACAAGACAATCTAAGACAAAACATGACAGTACCCCCCCACTCACCGAGCGCCTCCTGGCGCACTAGAGGAGGAATCCTGGCGGCAACGGAGGAAATCATCAATGAGTGAACGATCCAGCACGTCCCGAGACGGAACCCAACTCCTCTCCTCAGGACCGTAACCCTCCCAATCCACTAAGTATTGGTGACCCCGTCCCCGAGAACGCATGTCCATGATCCTACGTACCTTGTAAATAGGTGCGCTCTCGACAAGGACGGGAGGGGGGGAGGGAAGATGAACGGGGGTGCGAAGAAAGGGCTTGACACAGGAGACATGGAAGACAGGATGGACGCGACGAAGATGTCGCGGAAGAAGCAGTCGCACAGCGACAGGATTGACGACCTGGGAGACACGGAACGGACCAATGAACCGCGGAGTCAACTTACGAGAAGCTGTCGTAAGAGGAAGGTTGCGAGTGGAAAGCCACACTCTCTGGCCGCAACAATACCTTGGACTCTTAATCCTGCGTTTATTGGCGGCTCTCACAGTCTGTGCCCTGTAACGGCAAAGTGCAGACCTCACCCTCCTCCAGGTGCGCTCACAACGTTGGACAAACGCTTGAGCGGAGGGAACGCTGGACTCGGCAAGCTGGGAAGAGAACAGAGGAGGCTGGTAACCCAGACTACTCTGAAACGGAGATAACCCGGTAGCAGACGAAGGAAGCGAGTTGTGAGCGTATTCTGCCCAGGGAGCTGTTCTGCCCAAGACGCAGGGTTTCTGAAAGAAAGGCTGCGTAGTATGCGACCAATCGTCTGATTGGCCCTCTCTGCTTGACCGTTAGACTGGGGATGAAACCCGGAAGAGAGACTGACGGACGCACCAATCAAACGACAGAACTCCCTCCAAAACTGTGACGTGAATTGCGGGCCTCTGTCTGAAACGGCGTCTAACGGGAGGCCATGAATTCTGAACACATTCTCGATGATGATTTGTGCCGTCTCCTTAGCGGAAGGAAGTTTAGCGAGGGGAATGAAATGTGCCGCCTTAGAGAACCTATCGACAACCGTAAGAATCACAGTCTTCCCCGCAGACAAAGGCAGACCGGTAATGAAGTCTAGGGCGATGTGAGACCATGGTCGAGAAGGAATGGGGAGCGGTCTGAGACGACCGGCAGGAGGAGAGTTACCCGACTTAGTCTGCGCGCAGTCCGAACAAGCAGCCACGAACGGCGCGTGTCACGCTCCTGAGTCGGCCACCAAAGCGCTGGCGAATAGACGCAAGAGTGCCTCGAACACCGGGATGACCAGCTAACTTGGCAAGTGAGCCCACTGAAGAACAGCCAGACGAGTGGAAACAGGAACGAAAAGGAGGTTACTAGGACAAGCGCGCGGCGACGCAGTGTGCGTGAGTGCTTGCTTAACCTGTCTTTCAATTCCCCAGACTGTCAACCCGACAACACGCCCATAAGGAAGAATCCCCTCGGGATCAGTAGAAGCCACAGAAGAACTAAACAGACGGGATAAGGCATCAGTCTTGGTGTTTTTGCTACCCGGACGGTAAGAAATCACAAACTCGAAACGAGCGAAAAACAACGCCCAACGAGCTTGACGGGCATTAAGTCGTTTGGCAGAACGGATGTACTCAAGGTTCTTATGGTCTGTCCAAACGACAAAGGAACGGTCGCCCCCTCCAACCACTGTCGCCATTCGCCTAGGGCTAAGCGGATGGCGAGCAGTTGCGGTTACCCACATCATAGTTGCGTTCAGATGGCGACAGGCGATGAGAAAAATAAGCGCAAGGATGAACCTTATCGTCAGACTGGAGCGCTGGGATAGAATGGCTCCCACGCCTACCTCTGAAGCGTCAACCTCGACAATGAATTGTCTAGTGACGTCAGGAGTAACGAGGATAGGAGCGGACGTAAAACGTTCTTTTAGAAGATCAAAAGCTCCCTGGGCGGAACCGGACCACTTAAAACACGTCTTGACAGAAGTAAGAGCTGTGAGAGGGGCAGCAACTTGACCGAAATTACGAATGAAACGCCGATAGAAATTAGCGAAACCTAAAGCGCTGCAACTCGACACGTGACCTTGGAACGGGCCAATCACTGACAGCTTGGACCTTAGCGGAATCCATCTGAATGCCTTCAGCGGAAATAACGGAACCGAGAAAAGTAACGGAGGAGACATGAAAAGAGCACTTCTCAGCCTTCACGTAGAGACAATTCTCTAAAGGCGCTGTAGAACACGTCGAACGTGCTGAACATGAATCTCGAGTGACGGTGAAAAAATCAGGATATCGTCAAGATAGACAAAAACAAAGATGTTCAGCATGTCTCTCAGAACATCATTAACTAATGCCTGAAAAACAGCTGGCGCATTGGCGAGACCAAACGGCAGAACCCGGTACTCAAAATGCCCTAACGGGTGTTAAACGCCGTTTTCCACTCGTCCCCCTCTCTGATGCGCACGAGATGGTAAGCGTTACGAAGGTCCAACAGTAAAGCACCTGGCTCCCTGCAGAATCTCGAAGGCTGATGACATAAGGGGAAGCGGATAACGATTCTTAACCGTTATGTCATTCAGCCCTCGATAATCACGCAGGGGCGCAGAGTACCGTCCTTTTTCTTAACAAAAAAGAACCCCGCCCCGGCCGGAGAGGAAGAAGGCACTATGGTACCGGCGTCAAGAGACACAGATAAATAATCCTCGAGAGCCTTACGTTCGGGAGCCGACAGAGAGTATAGTCTACCCCGAGGAGGAGTGGTCCCCGGAAGGAGATCAATACTACAATCATACGACCGGTGAGGAGGAAGGGAGTTGGCTTGGGACCGACTGAAGACCGTGCGCAGATCATGATATTCCTCCGGCACTCCTGTCAAATCGCCAGGTTCCTCCTGAGAAGTGGGGACAGAAGAAATGGGAGGGATGGCAGACATTAAACACTTCACATGACAAGAAACGTTCCAGGATAGGATAGAATTACTAGACCAATTAATAGAAGGATTATGACATACTAGCCAGGGATGACCCAAAACAACAGGTGTAAAAGGTGAACGAAAAATCAAAAAAGAAATAGTCTCACTGTGGTTACCAGATACTGTGAGAGTTAAAGGTAGTGTCTCAAATCTGATACTGGGAAGATGACTACCATCTAAGGCAAACATGGGCGTAGGCTTGTCTAACTGTCTGAAAGGAATGTCATGTTTCCGAGCCCATGCTTCGTCCATGAAACAACCCTCAGCCCCCGAGTCAATCAAGGCACTGCATGTAGCACCCGAACCGGTCCAGCGTAGATGGACCGACATAATAGTACAGGATCTAGATGAAGAGACCTGAGTAGTAGCGCTCACCAGTAGCCCTCCGCTTACTGATGAGCTCTGGCCTTTACTGGACATGAATTGACAAAATGTCCATCAAATCCGTAATAGAGGCACAGGCGGTTGGTGATCCTCCGTTCCCTCTCCTTAGTCGAGATGCGAATACCTCCCAGCTGCATGGGCTCAGTCTCTGAGCCAGAGGAGGAGATGGTTGCGATGCGGAGCAGGGAAACACCGTTGACGCGAGCTCTCTTCCACGAGCTTGGTGACGAAGATCTACCCGTCGTTCTATGCGGATGGCGAGAGCAATCAAAGAGTCCACACTGGAAGGAACCTCCCGAGAGAGAATCTCATCTTTGACCACTGCGTGGAGTCTCTCCAGAAAACGAGCGAGCAGCGCCGGCTCGTTCCAGTCACTAGAGGCAGCAAGAGTGCGAAACTCTATAGAGTAATCCGTTATGGATCGATCACCTTGGCATAGGGAAGCCAGGGCCCTAGAAGCCTCCTACCAAAAACTGAACGGTCAAAAACCCGAATCATCTCCTCTTTAAAGTTCTGGTAATTGTTTGAACAATCAGCCCTTGCCTCCCAGATAGCTGTGCCCCACTCTCGAGCCCGGCCAGTAAGGAGTGAAATGACGTAAGCAACCCGAGCTCTCTCGCTAGAGTATGTGTTGGGTTGGAGAGAGAACACAATATCACACTGAGTGAGAAAGGAGCGGCACTCCGTGGGCTGCCCGGAGTAGCAAGGTGGGTTATTAACCCTGGGTTCCGGAGGCTCGGCAGGCCAGGAAGTAACAGGTGGCACGAGACGAAGACTCTGGAACTGTCCAGAGAGGTCGGAAACCTGAGCGGCCAGGTTCTCCACGGCATGGCGAGCAGCAGACAATTCCTGCTCGTGTCTGCCGAGCATGGCTCCTTGGATCTCGACGGCAGTGTTACGAACGTCTGTAGTCGCTGGGTCCATTCTTTGGTCGGATCCTTCTGTCATGCAGGTGAATGAGGACCCAAAAGCGACTTGGCGAAAACAGAGTCTTTAATCCAGTAAAGTAATTCTACAAACATAAGACATAATTCCACTCGTAATGACGAGAACAGACTGGAGACTCGATCAAGAACTGCAGGTTGCCTCGGGAAGGCACTTGAACCTAGCAGACTCAGACACCTGCTCTCCACGCAGCATCTGAGGGAAACACGACACGACAGGGCGATACACAGACACAGCACGGTGAACAATAGACAAGGATCCGACAGGGCAGGAACGGAAAACAAGGAGAGAAATAGGGACTCTAATCAGGGAAAAGAATAGGGAACAGGTGTGGGAAGAGTAAATGATTGATTAGGGGAATAGGAACAGCTGGGAGCAGGAACGGAACGATAGAGAGAAGAGAGAGAGGAAGGGAGAGAGAAAAAGGGGAACGAACCTAAAAAGACCAGCAGGGGGAAAATGAACAGAGGGAAAAGCCAAAATGACAAGACAATCTAAGACAAAACATGACACATAGTGACAAAACATTTTTTTCAAATTTCAATAGCTCTTTTTAAAACCATTACTCCTAAAACTTTCTAAACTGGTTGTAGCTAACCTGATGGCATAGACACACATTACACACACTTTTTTGTTTGTTGTCAATTTACATTTCGCAATATTTTTAAATATTTATTTACATTTTTGAATTTCAATAGCTCTTGGTTACATGACCTACTGACTTCAAACAAGGTTCAGAATGTACAGTCAGTGGGCCTACACATTACACACAATTTAGTTTGTCCATTTTCATCTCACATGTTTTTACATTAATTTTTCAAACTTTCAAATTTTAATAGCTCCTTGGTCATGAGACCTACTGATTTCAAACAAAGTTCAGAATGTCCACTGACTACCCTTATGTAGTCAGTGGACTATAGGTTTTCCATTGTACTGTATCTAATACATATTAGCATTTTACATACATTCATAAGTGTAATAATTTTTTATGACAATGTGAAAAACTCTCTTGGCTGCTGGCTCTGTCACTTTCAGACATGCGCTGAGCAAACTGAAAGGGGAAGGGTAGCTCTTGACTTGAACCACAGGAGTTCTCTGTAAAGAGAGAGTAATCCAACAGGCACAGACACACCCCTTGACTTTCAGTTGGCACCGTTGACCTGTATGTATTCTCTCCTGATTGGCTCTGTGGTGCACAGTCTGGCAGTCTGACTAAAGTGCCAGAGGTATGAGGAGAGACATCCTCCTTTGTATTTATGGGAACAAATATTTCCTAACACTTTGAATCCTATTCTTGGACAGTTAGAAAACACCATGCGTCAATGCAACAATTTTTTTTTTTTTTTACTAATTACTGTCCATGAGTAACCTCAACCTTGTGGGTCAGTGGATGTTTGGGCCAATAAAGTGCCAACTCAATTCTACCACAGACTAACTAGTCTCTCATGCCCCTATGAACACAGGGCAATAGTTTTTACTCTAAACTAGCTTTTTTTACTGGAGTACACCAACCCTAATTGGGGCTCTTTTCTTGACACATAGTAGCAGTTTACCAGATAAGAAGTCAAGAAGATCAAAAAGTAGATTGGCGTAAGGGTGTATTACGTCCTGTCCTGCCCCATTGTCATATCCATTCTAGATAAAATCATAGCTGGAAAATGCCTCTATGTACGTGTATACTGTATGTGGGAATGTCTTATGTCCGTCCTACATGTAGTGTTGATACATGGAATATTCCTCAACTGCATATATCATAAATCTGTGATCTTTGTGATATGACTTTCTTTAATTAAGCACATACTGATGAAACTGTCACTTAATATTTTTTTCTTTAAGTCTACAGACACTACATTTATTCACTCTGTGATAGGGTTGGATCCTATATGCTACTTTTATTATTGTCCTGTAAATGGTTCAGTGCCTATAATTTAGGCTGTGTGTAGAATGGGGCATAAAGGAAATTAACTCTACTAGATTATAGTGATAGGAAAATCAGCATAGTTTTGGCCTGTGTATTCATTTACCTATAACTAATCAGAATCACATTATGTTTACATAAAAAAGAGAATACTTAAAAATGAGAAGATCCTGCCATGGAAAAGACAACTGGGTGGACATAAAGTGGAAAGGAGGGAAATAACTCACACCATGCAGCAGGACACCTTCAGCTGGGGGGTATTTGTAATGCAGGTTTGATAGTTATATTTTCAATGATGAATGGTTAGCTGTTATGTGACAATTGGGTCAAAAAACTCTATTTTATCCCCTCCCAAATTGATATAGAACCTTCGCAAAAACACATGGGGCAACTGAAAAAGAAATGGCTGAGGATATATTCAAAATGTCTGGTATGTAATGACATTTAATTCAAAGTAAATGTAAATTCTTAATTTTTATGTAGTTGTGTGGGACAACCATATGTTCAGTTCATGCCTATGATTTCAGAGTTCAACAAAGCCAACAACTGCTTCATGTGTGCCACTGATAAAGAACCCTGGATGTGGGCCAAAGACTGACTGGGTTAGTAACTTTATTTAACATGTTTATAATCTTTTGACAACATGTAAGACAATTTATGATATAACACAATGGATGGCTAATTCATCATACTGCATTGATATTTGATATTATTTATAACGTGTTACGCTTTGTTTTGAATGTTTTGCATACCAACGGTGGTTCCATGTGCTGTGCCTACGAATGAAGACAACGGTTCAGAGTGAAGAACACAAACTGGAAGTGATGTCTTTGTTGTTGAAAATGTATGCTATATCCCATCCACACTGAAGAGGCTCTGAAATGTACATCAACCAGGGATAAAGAGAAAGTTAACACTGTGAAATGTTTCATACTTAATTGAAGTTAAGTGTCTGTTGACATGTTGGAAAATATTAAAGGTCTACAATTTCTGTTAAATTTGTCAATATTCAATTTTTATTCATTGATTTTCTGGCCACCATTACTGTGGTTACATGTTCAGTATATGTATTGACCAGCAAGCCCACTGCAGCCTACCTCAACTCTCCATCCCTGCTTTGGACAATTCTTAGCATGACTCTCGTAGTTTGCCCTTTTCCTTTATGGTTGATATTAACGACGAAAGGAAATATTATCTGTCCCTCTCCTATTGTGTACCACTGTTAAATACTGTGGCTAAATAAAAAACAGGGAAAATAAGTACTTAGAACTACCAATTATTATAGATAAATATTCAAGAAAAGGGTTAACACAACACTGGACTGAACCCCCGAATTGTCAAACTAATATTAATTTACAACACTATAGAAGATACATGACTAGAGGTTATGCAATATGGGTGTATATCCACTGCACACTTCTTAGGTGTGTAATTGACATGACCAAGGAGCCATTGAAATGTAAAACTATGAAGAATGTACATTACACTACGTGATTTTACAGAACACAAACAAGAGTGTGCAATGTATAAGGCTAGTCAGTGGACATTCTGAAGTTTGTTTGAAGTCATTAGGTCACATGACCAAGGAGCTATTGAAATTATAAAGTTTGAAAAATGAATGTAAAAACGTGTGAGGTGAAAATGGACAAATTAAATGGTGTGCAATGTGTAGGTCCACTGACTGTACATTCTGAACCTTGTTTGAAGTCAGTAGGTCACATGACCAAGGAACTATTGAAATGCGAAAGTTGACAAATTCATGTAAAAACGTGTGAGATGAAAATGAACAAATCAAAGATTGTGCAGTATTGAAGGGTAGTCAGTGGACATTCTGAACATTGTTTGAGTCAAGTACTATTGAAATTCGAATGTAAGAAAAGTTTGTACTTTGTTTACACTCCATATCGAATTCAACTAGTAATACAAAATGCTGCTCACATTTCCACATGTTTATTAGCTCTGGAAAGCAAATTAATGTCCAAATCGTGAAAATAGCTGTGCAATGTTGTGCGCAATTTTCCAACATCTTGATACTTATTTGAGTTTTGAAAGCGTGAATATCCGTCGAAAATCCAAATGAAACTGTTTTTACCTCGGTACTTCGTTTCACCTTTTTTCAATTGACATTTCTTTGTATATATCCATAAAAATGATAGCAGGTGGTTCATGATTTCGACTGGTTGAGAAATGCAGGCTGTCTGTCTCTTCCCGACTCCGGACACATTCATTACCATGGTACAGTTGGAGAAATATAAACAAACTAATGTTTGGGTGTAGTGTGAGCATGCGGCTTTGTTACGTGTTCAGGAGAATTAGAGATGCGCATAAACTGGCAGCCGTTTCAACGCAAGCCAGAGGCAATTCTTATTCGTTTCGTAAAACACGTCAGAATTGGCTTTTCAGTAGGGAGAAATGTTTAGCTTGCTATATAAATATATTCCAGAGGAGGCTGGTGTGAGTAGCTATAGGAGAAATGGATCATTGTAATGGGAATAGTATCAATGGAATGGTACCAAAAACAAACTCATGGAAACAATGTTTGACTCCATGCCATATATTTCATTCAAGCCATTACAATGAGCCCGCCCTCCTATAGCTCCTCCCACCAGCCTCCTCTGATATAGATAACATGCAATATTAAATCACATGGTTACTTTGGATACAGTACATTTCATGTGTCGAAGTAAAAAAACAAAAAAAATATAATGAATATTTCCATATGTTCATGGGTAGCCAGCGTTGGACTAGTAACCGAAAGGTTGCAAGTTCAAATCCCCGAGCTGACAAGGTACAAATCTGTCGTTCTGCCCCTGAACAGGCAGTTAACCCACTGTTCCTAGGCCCGACATTGAAAATAAGAATTTGTTCTTATGTTCTTAACCGACTTGCCATGTTAAATAAAGGTTTTTAAAAAATAATCTTTGAGATCCGCACCAGTTCACTCATGTTATGCATTTGATCTCACATAACATAATTCCAAGGCTAATGGTTCCCTATGTCTTCTGTGGTGGAAATTGTCTTAGAAATATGACACTTACAAGATCTTGTGAATTCAAGGGTATCATAGGCCATGCTGGTCTGCGGAACAACCGTTTTCCTTGAGCACTGGCCCTGCTTTTATACACATACAGCATATCAGTCTATCCCACATGCAAATGAAGTTCCTTCCCTCAGTCCTTCTGCCACCATTATCTTTTAGTTCAAGTTTCTTGCTTGGTCACACTCATCTCTGCTTTTGGTTAGTTTATAATGGTGGCAGGACCCTTTCATGTCCAAAAGAAAAGTATATATCTATTATGCTTATGTCCCATCTGTTGGTCCGTTGGCAAGCACTCTCCTTGGTGTGTCCTTCTAGTATTGATTTGTCCCGGTGTCCTAAGTGCTTCTGGCTTTGGCCTTTGCACTTATGTTCAGCTTAATGTACTCTTGGGTATTGGCCTTCGCGCTTATGTCCTTGCTACTTCAGTATAGCATCTGCCCAGCCTATCAATAACATATTACACTAGCTCCCACACCTCTTGCTTGCGTCCAGTCGGTCTGGATGTATCCTGTTGGTTGGCCTCTGGCAGTAAGCAGCTGTGATGGATTGTTCCTGCAACGGTGGCAACAGCGGCGTTGTGTGTTCTGTGGCTAAAGCAAATAGATAACGACAGACAGCATCCTTGTCTCCCTTGATAACTTAAATGATACAATAGCTCAATCCAACAACAAAATAACAGACAAAAAACTACTTTTTAAAGACAGCCACCACATACGCCCATTCTACTCCAAATATTTTTTTCAGCATCTAACGATACTGCCACTTTTGGAGTGTTCCAAGTTCCTGGTATGATGGATTATGTAAAACAAATTCAGTAGAGATTGCTTTTGTACTAATAGCTGCTGTGAACATAAGTAACAGGCTTTAGTCATTTGTGACGAGTGTTTGTAGAATTGGACTGGGCATCAATCATTGCTAAGAAATTTCACATTACCAGATTCATTACCAGTTCAACCTGGGGGTAATGTTTCTATCCATATACACTAACGTTCAAAAGTTTGGGGTCACTTAGAAACATCCTTGTTTTTGAAAGAAAAGCACATTTTTTGTCCATTAACATAACATGGATCAGAAATACAGTGTAGACATTGTAAATGTTGTAAATGACTATTGTAGCTGGAAACGGCTGATTTTTTATGGAATATCTACATAGGTGTACAGAAGCCCATTGTCAGCAACCATCACTCCTGTGTTTCAATGGCACATTGTGTTAGCTATTCCAAGTTTATAATTTTAAAAGAGTAATTGACCATTAGAAAACCCATTTTGCAAATATGTCAGCACAGCTGAAAACCTGTGCTGATTTAAAGAAGCAATAAAACTGGCCATCTTTAGACTAGTTGAGTATCTGGAGCACCAGCATTTGTGGGTTCGATTACAGGCTCAAAATGGCCAGAAACAAATAACTTTCTTCTGAAACTCGGCAGTCCATCCTTGTTCTGTGAAATGAAGGCTATTCCATGCGAGAAATTGCCAAGAAACTGAAGATCTCATACAACGCAGTTTACTACTCCCTTCACAGAACAGCACAAACTGGCTATAACCAGAATGGAAAGAGGAGTGGGAGGCCCTGGTGCACAACTGAGCAAGAGGACAAGTACATTAGAGTATCTCGTTTCAGAAACACACCTCAAGTCCTCAATTGGCAGCTTCATTAAATAGTACCCACAAAACACCGGTCTCTCCGTCAACAGTGAAGAGGAGACTCCGGGATGCTGGTCTTCTAGGAAGTGTTCCTCTGTCCAGTGTCTGTGTACCCATACGTAGAATGTATGCACACATGACTGTAAGTCGCTTTGGATAAAAGCGTCTGCTAAATGGCATATATTATTATTATTATTATTATTCTTTTGCCCATCTTAATATTTAATTTTTATTGGCCAGTCTGAGATATGGCTTTGTCTTTGCAACTCCGCCTGGAAGGAAAGTATCCTGGAGTCGCCTCTTCACTGTTGATGTTGAGACTGGTGTTTAGAGATGATTAACTTTGAAACAAAAGTAAACCTCACACACATGGTTATGGGCTTAAAAAAAAGAATACACACGTGTACCATGTCAGATATTTAGAATTGCAGATTAGAAATGTATTACATTTTGAGTTTGCATCCTAGTACTACACTTTATATAGTCTATATAGCCTTCTTTTAACCATAAAAAGGGTTAGCATTCACACCTAACCAAGACACCTCTGGTAAGAATGCACCCTGCCTGTCTTACTTTAGTCCCCTATAAAAATGAACAAGAGCCAAGTGAAGGATGCTGCTGACAATATATTTTTAAGTGTACAAAAATATTTAGAAACAAATAACATACATCAACATAAAGAAATAACACTAGGTAGAACAAACACATACAGTTTTCCTGCTATATGCATCCAGAATACTGCAAAGCAACCTTGTTTCAGCTGGCTTAGTATCTCTTAAATCATACAATACTGTTCATCCCTTGTCAACAAACGGAATCGATTTAAAACGCCAGAAAAATAACGATTGGTAAGGTACCCACTTATTATAAGATTGTAAAAGGGAACAGTAGAGAGGTGGGCATAATGATATCTTACAAATTCATACAAACCTCAGTCAATTTTTCATAGTTCACATTCTGTGATGCATTCAAAACAGTAAACATGAGGTTTGAATAAAATACTGTTTACCCCCCAAAAATGTCAGCTACAACACTGACAAGAAAATAAACATAAAAAAACAGCCATCCAATGACACACAACTTTAGTTTAGGGTTTTTTAAATTAGATTAAGTTTCACAATGTTGCCTGTGATGGGGTCAACTTGGGGTCATGATAGGGGCTGCACCAAATGTTTGATGTATTATAATAATTGGTTATGCTTATGTTGTATTAATAGAAGGGGAAGGGTTATAGGAGCCCTCCCCCTTACATTTATAGGGTCCTAGACTACTGATTAACAATATATATGCATTATAAAGTGTAATATTGTTCCAGTTATTTTCTAGTCTCTGCTTCTTATAAGAAACGTTCTGAGAGATGGGAGTTATTGCAGTCAAACAAGGTGTCTGTGAGAAAGTGCCTCAAAGATAAGAGATTCATAGACACAGAACCCTGCAGGGGAGTGAAAGAGATAAGAGACGAGTCAAGACATTACCACCATAAATCCACTTGGGGAGTGGACATTTACTGCTGAGCCTTTAGATAACACTGGAACTATTGTTTGAATAGCTGTGTATGCATAGGCTTTGTCTCATGAGAAAAAGGTAATGACGTAGACATTTACATCACTAGGGGTTGACTACAAGCATATTAAAAGCAACTTGGACTTCTCCTATTTGGCAGAACTCAGGAGAGCCAAGAAAAGTGTAACCAACACCTGTCAGGCCTGAGGTAGAGAGGACACTGTCAGAAAAGTTCTCAGTCACTTAAGAATGTAAACGCTAACTACAGTAAATAACTGTATTATGAGCTGCCCAACCTTACCAAATGAGGTCAATTTCTGCATTCCCAAAGAATATACATTGGTTATGAACATTTGTCATTAAAAACAAAAAACATTTCCATGGGAAACAAGTTACAAGAATCAGATTGTCATCCGACAGTCCTCACTCCACTCCCCCAGTCCATAACTGGAAGCAATACAATTTGTTGTGGGTCAGCTGCCAGGCCTACTTCTTCTGCTTGAATTTCTTCTGAAACATCTGGAAGGTGGTGGAGGAAGACTTGGGAATTTTAGTGGTCAAAGAGGTGAGAGGACAAAATCTCTTCTGAATGCCAACAGACCATACACCTAAATGGAGTAATAATTCATTCGTTACAATAAATGTTACAAAAAATAAAACAAAAACTCACATCCTCATATTTGACAGAAAGGAATAAATGGAACAAACTAGAATAGATACAAGAAATGCTTTCCTTACAAAGATGTGTAAAATGCAACGTAGCCACAACACAGAGTGGGGCAAAAAAGTATTTAATCAGCCACCAATTGCGCAAGTTCTCCCACTTAAAAAGATGAGGCCTGTAATTTATCATCATAGGTACACTTAGACCCAGCCACGTTTCATCTTCAATGCCCTTGCTGATGGAAGCAGGTTTTCACTCAAAATCTCACGATACATGGCCCCATTCATGCTTTCCTTTACATGGATCAGTCGTCCTGGTCCCTTTGCAGAAAAACAGCCCCAAAGCATGATGTTTCCACCCCCATGCTTCACAGTAGGTATGGTGTTCTTTGGAATCAACTCAGTATTCTTTTTCCTCCAAACACGACGAGTTAAGTTTTTACCAAAAAAATTATATTTTGGTTTCATCTGACCATATGACATTCTCCCAATCTTCTTCTGGATCATCCAAATGCTCTCTAGCAAACTTCAGACGGGCCTGGACATGTACTGGCTTAAGCAGGGGGACACGTCTGGCACTGCTGGATTTGAGTCCCTGGCGCCGTAGTGCATTACTGATGGTAGGCTTTGTTACTTTGGTCCCAGCTCTCTGCAGGTCATTCACTAGGTCCCCCCGTGTGGTTCTGGGATTTTTGCTCACCGTTCTTGTGATCATTTTGACCCCACGGGGTGAGATCTTGCATGGAGCCCCAGAAGGAGGGAGATTATCAGTGGTCTTGTATGTCTTCCATTTCCTAATAAATTGCTCCCATAGTTGATTTCTTCAAACCAAGCTGCTTACCTATTGCAGATTCATTCTTCCCAGCCTGGTGCAGGTCTACAATTTTGTTTCTGGTGTCCTTTGAAAGCTCTTTGGTCTTGGCCATAGTGGAGTTTGGAGTGTGACTGTTTGAGGTTGTGGACAGGTGTCTTTTATACTGATAACAAGTTCAAACAGGTGCCATTAATACAGGTAACGAGTGGAGGACAGAGGAGCCTCTTAAAGAAGAAGTTGCAGGTCTGTGAGAGCCAGAATTCTGGCTTGTTTGTAGGTGACCAAATACTTATTTTCCACCATCATTTGCAAATAAATAAAAAAATCCTACAATGTGATTTTCTGGATTTTTCTTCTCATTTTGTCTGTCATAGTTGAAGTGTACCGATGATGAAAATTACAGGCCTCTCATCTTTTAAAGTTGGAGAACTTGCACAATTGGTGGCTGACTAAATACTTTTTTGCGCCACTGTACAGTACATTTTCAACACATGGTTGAATAGACAGCATGCTTTATTACCTTTGGATTTTTGGACTATTGCCTTAGGATTCTCTGCCTTCGCAGCAACCGGACCAGCCATGTCTGATGGAAAAAGAGTTTCAATGTGAAAAGAGCAGGAATAAATGTCTAATTACAGGTAACATTAACTGGAGTAGGAGCAAGCATATCTGTGTTGGTATTACTTACCATTCATTGAACCTGTCTGTGTCGGAGGGTCCATGATTTCTTTGAAGTTGAACGACTCCGGCAGCACACTAAACATAAGACTGTTCTCCTCATGAGGCAAAGAAGCAGGGTTTCCAATCTCATATTTACCTTTTTCCACTATATCAGGGATACCAGATGGCACTGCCTCAATCCTAGACTTCTTCAGTCTGAGTTTCAGGCCGCTTAAGATTCTTTCTCTTTCAATGCGCCGCAAAGTCTGCTTGGCCTTTACAGTTCGTTCTGGTGTGGCTCGCCTTTCAAAGGATAATGCCCCTCTATCTGTGTTGGTGAGGGCAACAATCTTTTTAGCCATTTCAGCACAAATTATTTTTGGAGCAACGCCTCTTCTGTTTTGTAGTCTTGGCACTTTGCCCCTGGACTTTGTCTTTGTCGGGATAAAACTATTATTCCACTCGTTTAAGATCCATTGTTTGATTGGGCTTTCCACTGGAGGACTGGTCTCTGAGGGCTCTGTTGTCCAGGAGTTGACATTCACACTGAGGGTTACAGGAGGTGCTGGAGCATTGTCTGCAAAAGGTCTGGCTCGAGAAGCATTATGGTCCTTGCGTTGGAGCGCAGAACCAAACAAGGTTAGACTTACTGTGCCAACCCTCCAAATGTTGTTCCCAATTCCATGTTCTGTTGGCTTCTGGAGATTGCTACCTTTTGAATGTTTCCCTTCTTCCAAAGACTTAGAAGTAGTTGTATTGGGGGGCTCAAAATCTTCATCATCAGTCAAGTTGACCTCAGGAACAAGGTGAAAGGAGGGACCTAATCCATCCCTCATTTTCCTTTGCTTTCTTGGGACAGGCAAATTTGAATGAGGACTTTCAACACATCTCTTGAGTCCAACCCCTTTTTGTTTAACCTTGTAGCTACAATTTGTTTTAGGTGAGAGATGTTTGTGACATCTTTGTGCCAAGGAAAGTGATGTAAGGAAACCGATTTTGTCTGTTGCTTCAGGTTGCAGATTAGAAGTAGGAATGGGAACTGTAGGAACGACTCCACTACCTCTGGGGTTTCCTTCTTCCAAAATGACACCAAGTTCTTGTACACATTCCACATGTTTCTGGAACGGACCTGGTAGTTTCTGCTTTGGCTGTACATCATCCCAAACTAGCTCCGACATTGAGGTGGCTACTTTGATTAAGTCTTCATAATGCGAGAAGACCTCTTCAATTTCAACAATGTTTGTGTGGTTGATGGGGAGTTGCAGTGCTGGGGCTTTTGACAAAGGCAAGCTCTTCACCCCATTTGTGTATATGCGAGCAGTCTCAGATTTTCTATCAGACAAGACAATTGTTTGGCATTCTTCAATACCTGTAGACTTCCAAGATTGAGGATTCACATTTTTTACAGGATTCTCTTCACTCTTTTCTTCTGCTGTGCCATTTGACTTACACAAATGCACGCATTCCCTTTGTTCTGCTTTTGTTGTGCTGGGTTCAACAGACAACGTTACCTCAACCAATGCAGTCGCATTCACAGTGGCCTTTGCTGAACCCAATTTCGTCTTGTATTGGCATTTGCAGGACGAAGAATTGGTGGACCCACTGAACACTGCCATCCAACGAGAGAGGCAACAGTAATCTTCTGATTGGACATCCCCTTTGTTTTTGAGTTTTAAATCAGTCAACTTCACATCTACCCTCTCAGAGGATTTATCCTCCACTGAGTAATCTTTCAACTCAATCAGCTCCGCATCCATTTCCATTGGCAATTCCAACAGGTCTTTGTTCACTTCATCTTGTAGTAGCTGCCCACTGAAAAACTGCAAAGCCTCTTCTGGTGTCAGCACGTTGATCTCCAGGGAGGAAAATGGGTCACTAAAAATTATACCTGCTTTTTCTCTCTTAACCAGTGAGAGGGTCTGGGTGGAACTGTGTGCCAAACCTGACCCTTGAATTTCTTTAGCATCAGAATCAGAGGGTGTTGGTCTCTTCGCCTGAGTCACCTCAGTCTGCATGTCATTTTCAGAGGCTGTAGATTTTTCATTTTCGGTACAAATCAGTTTTGGTTGTTCATCCCCTCCTTGAAGAGTCTTTTGGTCATATCTTAGTGACCATGGGAATCCAAACTCCTTGTCTATGTCATCAAGCTGCTTATTTGTGTTCAACCATGATGACTCTTGCACCGGGAACTCGGGGTGAACAGAGTCATGTTTAAGAATAGCACATTTCTCTTCAACTTGACCCCAGTTTTTGTGCCTGGCTTGTGAAAATATGACAGACTGTGATGACATATCGTCATCGTCGCCACACACAGATCTAACCTCTTGCATTATATTTTGTAACATACCAGATCTTGCAGCATCCATAAGCTTTGGCCCATCTCCATCCCAATAGAGGCTTAGTATTTTGCTTTCAACTGGTGTGGCAGTGCATTTTTGATGTTGCACAGTATCTACCAACTCCTTCAATTTACCAAGGGTCCATTTAATTACAGGAATGGAGGACAAATCAAAAATGTCCTCATCGGAATCGACTTTTTCATTTGTTTCCTCACTCAATTGGTTAACATTCACATGAGTGGTCATTTCTGTGTCAGCTAACTCTTTTCTCAGAGTGGCTTGACATTCCACATTAGATAATGGTTGAGAATCAAATTTCTCTGCACGTAACCCATTTGATAATGACCGTTGAGACTTAAAACATGAATATGTCTTGGCCATTTCAACATCAGAAGTTTCTGAACCCTGAGTCAATGTTTTATCAGCCCCTGATTCTAGTCTGATCCTGGGGACTTCTTGTTCTGATTCATTTGTCAAAGAAGCAGATAGAGCAAGGGTTGTTTGGTCTTGTGATGGACTTTGGACACAAGACTGTTCCCCAGGGTTACTCACATTTCCGACACCTGTTAAGAAAGACATAGCTTGGGTGGTCAAGAAGATTTTATCAGCCACATTTATATGTGTGTTTGTCTGCATACACTGCGATAGTGGTTGTACAACTGCAATGGCCTTCTGTGCCGTAAGAACAGAGGGGGCATTACTTGCAGATGATCCTTGCAGGACCAGAGCACTTTCATTAGGTTTATCTCCTATGAAAATACAATTTTCTGTTCTAAATCCATTTCCACTTTCGTCCTCTGTTACTGTTATGTAATAGCCCTGTCTTATGGGGTGTGACGGAGTCACAGACTCACAGTTTCGCTGGCCTGAAGACAGCATACCATGGTTTGTCACAGATGAAGGTGGTCCAGTGTTGGATAACTGAACATAATTGTTTTTTGGCTTGTAATGTAGGGTAGGGGCTGTGCCTTGGTTAGGCAAGTGTTGCAGAAAATGTGCTCCTGCCCCAACCACATGTTCTGTCTTGTTCAGGACGGGTCCATGGGAGTGCTGACCTGGGTATGGTGGAGGCGCGGACTTACGCATCTGCTGGACTGGGTATGGTGGAGGCGCGGTTTCACAGTTGTGCTGGACTGAGGACTGTATACTATAGTTTGGCACAGATGGAGATGGTCCAGTGTTGGATACCAGAACATTGGTGCAGTCTGGCTTGTAATGTAGGTTAGGGCCTGTGCCTTGGATATGGAGCCTAGGATGAGAGGCATGGTGTGCATTATTTCCAATGGGCCCAAACTGACTGTTATTATTTGCATAATAAGATGGGAGTCTGTTCTGTTGTGGTGGGATGGAAAGGCTTTTAGGGCAGATGGGGACATGTCTTGGAGAATTATTAAAAGGGGGGTTATACATTGTACTTTGTACATTGTACTGAGGATTCAGGCTAATATTATGCATTGGCATTCCCACTGCAGCATTTGGTACATTGACCTGGTTGTTGCTGCCAGTGAGAAGTTGAGAAGGATACATCTGACTGTGGTTTGATGAGCCACTGTGGACAGGTGCTCCATGTTGAGCCCTGTTCATCTCAGTCCTGCTGTCATTGTTCTGATTTTGATATAAATACAACAGTTGGTTATATGTTGTTTCCTGTGCACTTTGCAAAGAGTTTGGTGTTTGTGGGTTTCCCTGATGAGGAGCTTGAACTGCTATCCTTTTTGAATCCTGCCCACTCACTACATGATTTACATGGTTGGGGCTCCTACCCATTTCAAGAGAAGCAGAGGTACCACTGGAGGCCCCATCTTGTCTGCCAAGTACAAGCTGCTGACTGCCACTCACTGGGCTTAGATGATGCATAACATTTGTATTCAGTGGTGAATTAATATGAGGGGGGCAGTGAATGGTTGCACCCTGACCATTCTTAACAAGCCTCTGTGGATTGCTATTTTTAACACCCAAAAACCCCTGTCTCTGCTGGAAAGTGGGATGAGCTACACTGTTAACCCTTCCGGGCAAGGTGTGATGGTTTCCACTTTGTGATGTAACACCAGTTGATTGAGCAGCATTGTTAGTCCAGAGTGATGTCAAAAGGGGACTAGTACCCATCAGAACTTGCTCTCTGGTGGGTGAATGCTGAGATGAGTTTATGTTAACCATTGAAGCCTGTTGATTCAGGGTCGGTCCACTCCAGTAACCTCCACTGGTTACTTGTCCGCTGTGTGGTAGGCATTGACCACCTTCTATATACAGGACAGCTGGTCTGACTGGCCCATATTGACGAGAATAGCTGCTTGGAATGTCACTCATCTGACCACTGGTAACTTGGGGACTTGAGGATTGTCCAGCGACGGATCGATCCAGTCCACTTTGGGGCCAGGTATAGGTCTGCATTCTCCTGGCCTCCTCAGTTTCGCCTACTGCCTTGTGGTATTTCAGAATTAAACCATTTCTGAAGTGAAAAAAAAAAAAAAAAAAAACACACATGATAAACAGGGGATTAGCCAACACACACACAGTAACCAACATAGCCTGTATCCCAAAATAAAATCTAGATTTAAAGTATAGCAATCTGGTACTACAAAGCCTTCATCATATTCTCTGGCAGCATAGTCTTATGACAGATTGGCATCGAATTATCTCCCACACTAGCCTCTAATTGCATGTGCTATTTCTGAGAAAAGATCATGCCAATAATTACATTGGCTAGATGTAAAAATTATGTCACCTAGTGTATTTGCTGTTTCTGAGCTAATTAGCTAATGTAACAAATGTAGTTATGGACATACTAATGTCAGGAGAACATGGAGACAGGATGGTAACAAAATGACCAATACGTGAAACATATGTATACTATAAAAGGTATTATCTTATAAAGGGTCCTGCCACCATTATAATTGAACTCAAAGCAGATGTGGGCGTGAACAAGCAAGAACTGGGACTGAAAGATAATGGTGGTGAAAGGACAAGGGGAGTCGTTTCATTTGCATATGGGGAGTACACATATGCGTTATGTACGGATGTAATGCTATAAAGGGAAAGATCTGTGCTGAGACAGACTGTTGTTCCATGGAATTGCACGACTTTGCGACTTTGTAATAAAGTCTAAATTGAATTGACAAGTTCCAGTAAAGGTGTAATATTTCTGAGTCAATATTCCACAACACTAGCTGATATGTTTTACAAGTGGGGTAAATCATTCTCTACTATTATTCTGACATTTCACATTCTTAAAATAAAGTGGTGATCCTAAAAGATCTAAGACAGGGAATTTTTACTAGGATTAAATGTCAGGAACTGTGAAAACTGAGTTTAAATGCATTTGGCTAAGGTGTATGTAAACTTCTGACTTCAACTGTATGTTGTCTTTGCAGCTGTATGACCCAGTGTGTGAATAAACATGGTTTTAGCTTTTTCTAGTCATCCGTTTGAGTTTACTCGTTTTGTTCAGAACCTAACAGCAGGCCAGTTAGCCTACTTGTATCTCTGTCTCCTTAATGTTGACAGAGAAACCAGAGACACGCTCCTTGCTCACATGGAGCGCTCCAAACACATTGATGACAAAAAAATAAATAATTACAAATCAAAGGGCAAACAATTAACACAATGAATGCGCTAGATTTAGCAGGAGACAACTCAGAGCTGAGCACATTCGGGGAGAGATGTGCCAATATCTTATACTCAAGACATTATCGGTATACATATTTTAGCTGTATTGCTTTTCACTGATAGCCACATCTCGGCCACGAGCGCTGCCCAGATTGCCAGTTTCCCAACTAGGCATATAGGCCTACACACGTGTAATTTGAAACAATCCACCGTACATCTTTTTTTTACAGAAGCTAATGATCCTCTGTGGCTAAGTAATATTCTCTGGTGAAGTATTTTCTATTATTTAATGTATAGACAGGATTAATTATACCATTTTGGAAAATTCATATATATTTACTTTAGGCTGCAGTGACTTCTGTTACCAAATCTTGTCATATGTCTAGGTTACTATTCACATTAGGAATTATATTTTATTGTTAGCCTGCAAATATATTTTATTATATATTTTTTAATTATGCACTCGGTCATCAGAAACGCCTATGCACTCGGTCATCAGAAACATATTCCAGTGTCTGCCCGTCTGCTGAAAATCTTTGCCTGTGAGTGTGCGTGCGCGTGGGCTACCTGCCACCCGTGGACTACCTTTTTGTCTGAAACTAGTGAACTCGCTTGGTGAGTTTAGATTGTGTACTGAACGCGCCAAAAAAAGTAGCTATTTTGACATAAATGATGGACATTATCGAACAGAACAAGCATTTATTGTGGACCTGGGATTCCTGGGAGTGCATTCTGATGAAGATCAAAGGTAAGTGAATATTTATCATGTTATTCTGACATCAAGTCCAACATGGCGGAAATCTGTTTGGCTTGATTTTGTTGTCTGAGCGCCGTACTCAGAGTATGCTTTTTCAGTAAAGTTTTTTTTAAATCTGACACAGCGGTTGCATTAAGGAGAAGTGGATCTATAATTCAGTACATAATTCTTGTATTTTCATCAACATTTATTATGAGCATTTCTGTAATTGATGTGGCTCTCTGCAAAAATCACCGGATGTTTTGGAACTACTGAACGTAACGCTCCAATGTAAACACAGATTTTTGGATATAAATATGAACTTTACCGAACAAAACAAAACATACATGTATTGTTGTTAGGAATTTAATGAATAAATGACTAAACAATATCCTCATTTTAAATAGAACTGTAACTAAGTAAACTTAAGCTCTGTTTTATTATATCTGATTAACAATACGAGTTCATAAAAAGGGATTATGTGACAAGGAGTAATTAAACGTAATGAACACCATTCCAACTAGCCTGGGAAGGAATGGGTTGTGGGTTAAGTAAGCAGATAGGTTAATGACCCTATGGTTGAACCGACGAAACTTAGCTCTGGGGTGTATTAGATAAGGCAGTGAGTGCATTCCTAGGTTTTTTGTTAACTAGAACTGTCAGCTAAGCGGTGATCGACAATGGTGAGGGGTCAAGAGTTAATTCAGTTATGTTGTGTGTCCTGTGTGTGTGCTAGTGGGTCAGAATTAACTTTTAAAATTGCTTTGTCTCGGTCGAGAGGGGGAGATTCATTCACCAATGACATCATATTTTGTATATAAACTGTTGTTCTTGGTTACATGGCAGCGCACTCCGAGAATAAACACTATTATCTATTATTGATAAGACTGGTCTCCGTCTATTTTATGCAAACAATAATCTTACAAATTCTCATAAAATAGAAGTGAATTCAATTAATGAAAACATATTGGAATAATGAAATTACAGTAACATGATGTCCTATGAATGTCATCTGATGAAGATTATCAAAGGTTAGTGATTCATTTAATCTATATTTCTGCTTTTTGTGACGCCACTCTTTGGTTGGAAAATGGCTGAATGCTTTCTGTGACTAGTTGCTGACCTAACATAATGATATGTTCTGTTTTCGCCGAAAAGCGTTTTTGAAATCAGACACTGTGGTTGGATTATCGAGAATTTGATCTTTAAAATGGTGTATGTTTGAGGAATTTTAATTATGGAATTTCTGTTGTTTTGAATTTGGCGCCCTGCAGTTCCACTGGCTGTTGAAAGGTGGGACGCTCACGTCCCGAACAGAGAGGTTAAATCGTTTCCAGCAACACAATTAGTCACCAACACTCTGGATAGCATGAAAACAGCCCAAACAGCTCTGCTAGGGCGGGTAAAATGGTCCGAGTGAGATGTTCTCACATTTGTGTCTGGAAGTATCTAGCCAACATTAGCCAGTTACAATGGCATTCAAGCACTCAAGCTAAGGTCAGAACGCTCGGATCAACCCTACGAATGGACAATCTGACAAAACTCTGAATTTATGAATGCCCAAAGCACACTGAGCACTCTGGCACTTCAGATTCGAACACACCCGAAATTGTAAAAATGTCTAGCTAGTCATTTGTTATGCTAACAAGCTAGCAAGAGGTTGCATAGCAACAGCATCAACTTCCTGTAGACAGACGAAGCGCTAGTACGCTCAACTGAAACGATACCGTTTGTTTAAAGTATACTAAAATGAACTAATAGTATGTGGTACATACTCATTATGTAGTGTATGTTATTATGGATATTTGAACACAGCTCCTGACCACCTGCTGAGCTATCATTCAGGTGACGCTACATGCCATCCAAGATGGCGTAGCAGTCAGACGTCTTCTCCTGTCGTGTCCCTTGTATATATCGTTTTACATATTTTTCTTAGCATATATTTTAAAATATTTTACTAAACCTCAACATCTAAATACTCTCCTGTAACCCGCATCACCCAATGTAGCATAGATCTGCTTTTTTTCTTTTCTAAAGTATTTATATTTACTTTGGATCTGGAAACCCTCAACTGAAGCTAGCCAGCTAACTACCAGCTATCAGTCAGCAAACCATTGCTAGCGGTCATTAGCTAACCTTTAGCCCGGAAAGCTCTCGCCAGTTCGAACAACGCGACTCTAACCAGAGCATAACGGACCTATTAATTTTATCCCCGGATTCCCATCGCAAACTAAACATTTTCATCTGGCTAACCGCAACCCCGGATGACTACTCCTGGCTAGCCTTTCCATCCACTTAGCTTGAAGCTAGCCCGGCCAGAGCTCCTGTGCTACCACCGAAGCATACTCCTGGGCTACAATATCCGGACCCCTTCTACAGCCGGTACGGGGCATGGAACCCCGCAGATCCCCTACGACTGGAATACCGACATAATCTGCCCGAGGACTCAGGCGCGACGCCCGCTGAAGGCCCATTATGCTAACCAGCTAGGCCTGTTTAGCTACCTAGAGCTATTTGGAACCCTACTAATTCCACGCCCGGTCTATTGATGTCACCGCATGAAGAGGCATAAACAGACTTAACCCCATCTCTACGTCCCACAAAGGCTAACATTCTAGCCCTTGCTATCCGCATGTTTGCTAATTCGGCCTGCTAACTGCTAGCCTGCCCCAGTCTACTAACTGCTAGCTTGTTTAGCCCCGGTCTGCTAACTGCTAGCTTGTTTAGCCCCGGCCTACTATCTGTTAGCTTGACAGCACAGGCCTGCTAACTGTCTGAATCGCCGTGTCCACCGCCAGCCCAACCACTCACTGGACCCATATTTATTTTCAATCTCTTTCCGATTTTTAATTCGATTATACCTTCCGGTAACCTGCCTCACCAAATGTGATGCGGAATCGCTATTATTTTTCATTTTAGAACACATTCAAGAACCTCCAGAAGCTAACCAGCTACAAGCTATTTAGTCATTGTTAGCCACTGCTAGCGGCTTTTACCTTAAGGCAAAAAAAAAAATGGCTGGCTGTGCAGGATAATACTCGCCAGTCTACCAGTATCGAACTGTCTCTCCATAACAACGCCGGATTCCTGCCGTAATCCCTGGACCACTACTTCTGATCTTCACAGCTAGCTTTCACGCAGTACCGGACCTATCCCTGAGGCCCACTTCCTGGCCTACTCAGCTGTTCATCCGAACCACACTCATACACGGCTAGAGCCCAATACTCCACCGGATCCTTGCTGTAAACTCGGGACCTTGGCTAACGCCACTGCCACGAAGCTAGCACCAGTTAGCCGTGAGACAGTCACATCTCCCTGCCAACCCCCCCTAATACCCCCGGGCTGCTAACTTTAAAACGCTGTGTCGCAAGCGTAGTGGCAGCTTCCCTGTCCCATCTACTGCTGCCCCCTGATCACTTGGCTACATAGCTGATGCCTGCTGGACTGTCCATTAATCACGGTACTCCATTCCGTTTGTTTATGTTTTTATCTGTCGGATCCCAGCCGCGAACTCAGGCTCTGTGTGTAGTTAATCAGACCCTCTCTGCCTAGTCAACGCCATTTTACCTGCTGTTGTGGTGCTAGCTGATTAGCTGTTGTCTCACCTGCTGTTTTAGCTAGCTCTCCCAATCAACACCTGCGATTACTTTATGCCTGGCTGTATGTCTCTCTCAAAATGTCAATATGCCTTGTATACTATTGCTCAGGTTAGTTATCATTGTTTTAGTTTACAATGGAGCCCCTAGTTCCACTCTTCATACCTCTGATACCTCCTTTGTCCCACCTCCCACACATGCAGTGACCTCACCCATTACAACCAGCATGTCCAGAGATACAACCTCCTTATCATCACCCAGTGCCTGGGCTTACCTCCGCTGTACCCGCACCCCACCATACCCGTCTGAGCATTATGCCCTGAATATATTCTACCATGCCCAGAAACCTGCTCCTCTAATTCTATGTCCCCAACGCTCTAGGCGACCAGTTTTGATAGCCCTTAGCCGCACCCTCATACTACTCCTTCTCTGTTCCGCGGGTGATGTGGAGGTAAACCCTGGCCCTGCATGTCCCCAGGCACCCTCATTTGTTGACTTCTGTGATCGAAAAAGCCTTGGTTTCATGCATGTCAACATCAGAAGCCTCCTCCCTAAGTTTGTTTTACTCACTGCTTTAGCACACTCTGCTAACCCTGATGTCCTTGCAGTGTCTGAATCCTGGCTCAGGAAGGCCACCAAAAATCCAGAGATTTCCATACCCAACTATAACATCTTCCGTCAAGATAGAACTGCTAAAGGGGGAGGAGTTGCAGTCTACTGCAGAGATAGCCTGCAAAGTAATGTCATACTTTCCAGGTCCATACCCAAACAGTTCGAACTACTAATTCTGAAAATCACTCTCTCCAGAAATAAGTCTCTCACTGTTGCCGCCTGCTACCGACCCCCCTCAGCTCCCAGCTGTGCCCTGGACACCATTTGTGAATTGATTGCCCCCCATCTAGCTTCAGAGTTTGTTCTGCTAGGTGACCTAAACTGGGATATGCTTAACACCCCGGCAGTCCTACAATCTAAGCTAGATGCCCTCAATCTCACACAAATCATCAAAGAACCCACCAGGTACAACCCTAACTCTGTAAGCAAGGGCACCCTCATCAACGTCATTCTGACCAACTGGCCCTCCAAATACACCTCCGCTGTCTTCAACCAGGATCTCAGCGACCACTGCCTCATTGCCTGTATCCGCTACGGTGCCGCAGTCAAACGACCACCCCTCATCACTGTCAAACGCTCCCTAAAACACTTCTGTGAGCAGGCCTTTCTAATCGACCTGGCCCGGGTATCATGGAAGGACATTGACCTCATCCCGTCAGTTGAGGATGCCTGGTCATTCTTTAAGAGTAACTTCCTCACCATTTGGATGGCTCCGACCTTGAATATGTGGACACCTATAAGTACCTAGGTGTCTGGCTAGTGTAGAGGACTGCTAATTCCTTATGTAGGTGACATTACACTACTATAGCTGGGACAACACACACTTACTTAGATCATCCAGAACACTGTCACAACAGGATACTCCTAGCCACAGGTGCTAGCCGGGAGTTCGGCCATAACTCCTCTGAAGACAGGGACGACGCACATACAATACACACTAACTGCCGAGGACACACAGATAAGACATACACCCACACATTGGGAGGAAGAGACACAGCCTTGACTTGCAGACAAACTAGCACACACACATAATCTCCCTCCCAGCCGAACATTGTGTGACTGAAGATAGCGCACACACCAGATCCCCTTTTCAGCTGAACATGGTGTGACGACCAAGAACAGGCATGGCAGGATTCTACGATGAAGGACAGACAACAGAGCCAATGCCGGACGACTACACCCCAGCCTGATCCAATCCGAAGATCCGATCTCCTAGAAATCAACTTACTTTCTGTTGTGTATATGAAGCTTGTACTCACTGTTAGCAAGGTGCTTTTTCTGCTAGTCTCTGATGAGCTAACAGAGGGGCCCGTATATACGCTGTACCAAATATCTTTACTCTGAATAAACCTGTCGCTTGTCGTACAATCTACCACCTTGTCTGCATCGATCCTTGACCGACTCACCCTTCTATCATATCCCATTATCAACACTAGACTGCAAACTCTCCTTCCAGACCCATATCAAACATCTCCAATCGAAAATCAAATCAAGAATCGGCTTTCTATTCCGCAACGAAGCCTCCTTCACTCACGCTGCCAAGCTTACCCTAGTAAAACTGACTATCCTACCGATCCTCGACTTCGGCGACGTCATCTACAAAATTGCTTCCAACACTCTACTCAGCAAACTGGATGCAGTTTATCACAGTGCCATCCGTTTTGTCACTAAAGCACCTTATACTACCCACCACTGCGACTTGTATGCTCTAGTCGGCTGGCCCTCGCTACATATTCGTCGCCAGACCCACTGGCTTCAGGTCATCTACAAGGCCATGCTAGGCAAAGCTCCGCCTTATCTCAGCTCACTGGTCACGATGGCAACACCCATCCGTAGCACGCACATCTCATTGATCATCCCTAAAGCCAACACCTCATTCGGCTGCCTTTCGTTCCAGTACTCTGCTGCCTGTGACTGGAACTAATTGCAAAAATCGCTGAAGTTGGAGACTTATCTCCCTCACCAACTTCAAACATAAGCTAGCTGAGCAGCTAACCGATCGCTGCAGCTGTACATAATCTATTGGTAAATAGCACACCAATTTTCACCTACCTCATCCCCACAGTTTTTATTTATTTACTTTTCTGCTCCTTTGCACACCAATATCTCTACCTGTACATGATCATCTGATCATTTATCACTCCAGTGTTAATCTGCAAAATTGTAATTATTCGCCTACCTCCTCATGCCTTTCGCACACATTGTATATAGACTCCCTTTTTTTTCTCTGTGTTATTGACTTGTTAATTGTTTACTCCATGTGTAATTCTGTGTTGTCTGTTCACACTGCTATGCTTTATCTTGGCCAGGTCGCAGTTGCAAATGAGAACCTGTTCTCAACTAGCCTACCTGGTTAAATAAAGGTGAAATAAAAAAATAAAAAATAAACTGCCACCTGTATGCTCTAGACGGCTGGCCCTCGCTACATACTCGTCGCCAAACCCACTGGCTCCAGGTCATCTACAAGTCCATGCTAGGTAAAGCTCCGCCTTATCTCAGTTCACTGGTCACGATGGCAACACCCACCCGTAGCACGCGCTCCAGCAGGTGTCTCACTGATCATCCCTAAAGCCAACACCTCATTTGGCTGCCTTTCGTTCCAATTCTCTGCTGCCTGTGACTGGAACTAATTGCAAAAATCGCTGAAGTTGGAGACTTTTACCCCCCTCACCAATTTCAAACATCTGCTATCTGAGCAGCTAACCAATCGCTGCAGCTGTACATAGTCCATTGGTATTTTTCCCACCCAATTTACCTACCTCATCCCCATACTGTTTATATTCATTTACTTTTCTGCTCGTGCACACCAGTATATCTACCTGTACATGACCATCTGATGATTTATCACTCCAGTGTTAATCTGCAAAATTTTAATTATTCGCCTACCTCCTCATGCCTTTTGCACAATGTATATAGACTCTTTTTTTCTACTGTGTTATTGACTTGTTAATTGTTTACTCCATGTGTAACTGTGTTGTTGTCTGTTCACTGCTATGCTTTATCTTGGCCAGGTCGCAGTTGTAAATGAGAACTTGTTCTCAACTAGCCTACCTGGTTAAATAAAAGGTGAAATGCATAAAAATAAAAAATAAACATGAAAAGAAATCCTAGCTACATTGTACAGTGTCCATTAGAGGATTGATGTTTGAAAGCCACTTTGAATCAAAGAAAGCACCAAACCACAGCGAAATCAGTGGGATCTTGCCACAGTTTGAAAAACCACGCGATCAAAACAAAGCTCCGGATGTCATTGATCACGTGACAATGTTACTTTGAAACGAGCATTGGTACATTGTGCCGGATCAGTAATGCTTTGAAAACTGCGTCGGCACTCCGGAATCAATCGTCCAATCACTAGGAAAATGAACAGGGCATTGGTACAAACGCCAAAAATAAGGTCTGAATGTTAACACAGGCTTAGGAGATCTTGTACATTTTTTTATAAGAGATAATGTCAGTCAACATGGCCTTTTTCATTTATGAAGCCTTTGTGCTTCATTTCCCCATAAGTTTTGTCCAAAGAACTATGGTGGAGTTGAGGCGTCAGCATGCTTCATTTTGGTTTGCGCCTAGATAACAAGAAATCTGTCATTAATGCTGAAAAACATTGATACATGTCCGCTAACACAGGGCTAGTAAAGACCTAGTGCCCTACTTGTGTTTTTTTTTTTTTACCTGAATCTATTTGTATTTGAGTGTTTACCAGCATTTGTTACTTGAGTCTGATAATTATCTGTACAAAATGGCTAATACTTGTGGAATATAAAAATACTTGCTCGATATGTTTTCCAGTTTCTTGAAATACTTTGCAAATGAAACATATCATTTAAGAAGGTATTAACTTATCCTGAGTAATTTGCAATGCTGAGCAGTGCTTAACTTCAGCCAGAGCGCCATACCGACACGGCAACTTTTTGGGGGGGATTGCATATTTGTTCCTCTATAAAAATGAACAAAAGTAGCCTTTGGCTGGCCTAGATTCACACATAGACAAAACAGGTTTATCAAAGCGGAATGAAGATGGGATCTGCATTGAATAGCAATGGATAGTGGACATTAATTTCCTAATTCCACTTTTCAGGTTTATTTGTCACTAGTCTGAATCTGTGAGTGATAGTAGGCGGTTCCAGATTGCACATAATGAAAAGCCATCAGTCAATGCCCATGATGCGCTGTTCTAAACCGTAAAATTAGGGGTTGCAGGTCATGAAAAGTCATATATTATTTTTGTTAATGTAATTCATGAAGGCACGCTTTTAAATCAATCACTTAAAAAGCTACATATCAGCCATTATCGGAACGACCCTTCTGTGCGTGTCGGTGTGTGCTACGTGGGTGCCAGTGGGCTGTTGCCTGAGGAGAGAGTGCAGCATTTCAGCAGGTATAAAATAATGACAGACTAACTAGATAGCCAATACAAACCTTGGAGCAGTTCTCGCAAGTTAGCTAAGCATTAATGTCGTTGTTGCTTTTCCACCGGCACTGTAGAGCCTAAATAAATCTACACCGTTGGAAAGCTGGGATTCCTCTATTAAACAGTAGCCATGTAATTGCGACAACGTAAAAAAATATATTATAAGAATAGCCTAATTGGCCAAACTTGCTGTACATAGATCTCCTGTCGTGGAAATTCAGCACAGGAACACTTTTTTTCCTATTGTGTTATTGACTGTACATTGGTTTATTCCATGTGTAACTGTGTTGCTGGTGTCGCACTGCCTTGCTTTATCTTGGCCAGATCGCAGTAGTAAATGAGAACTTCTCAACTGGCCTACCTGGTTAAATAAAATAAATCAAACTCTGTCAATTTTAAATGAATCACTCTTTATTGTCAACAATCTGGAGAGGTGTAAAGAGCAAAATTACAAGATGATGTTATAATATTGTTTATTTGTCAAATAAGGTTTGATGAGTACGCTCTCATCTGTGTCTGTGGGTTGAGTTGGCCCCCTGGGGCTTAAACTGAGAGTTGACCTGGTGATAAAACCTAAAGACCACATTCCAGAGACAAGATGTGGTGGTTGTAACTGAGATAACCCTTATTGTGTCTAATCATTCTTGCATCTGGGAAACAGCACCAGGTGCAGATGACCACAGGATGGCTTGTGGTTCCCCTGATCAGCATTGGAGGGGTGGAACCAGTCACGTCTAAGCATTTTTAGTGTCAGCTATATAAGAACTCTGCGTTGTCTGTAAAGGTTAAGCTCTCGGCAACACACTCAAGAGTGTGGTGTTGACGGCTTCATGATAGCAATAATTAATTTATATTAAATGATGATTGTTTGAAGAAATCTCTCTCAGTATGAATATCCAAGACAGAGGTTGTGGGTATTTTCCAGTATCTATACTGTTTTCTTAGAAGTAGTAAGCAGAATCAATATTGGGTTAACCATTAGACATGTGTAAGCAGAATGAAAGCAGAATCCATATGATTGTGCAAAGCTGGATCAACACAGGCCTAGCCATTCTGGGTAATGCCTGGTCTTGTGATGGCCATTGGACAGGCACAATTAGACATGCACCTGCATTAGGAGTGCACGCCACCAATATAATCTACGCCAATAAGAGAATGGAAACTAAGCTAAAATGAGTGCAAGGCAAAAAAGATAAGGGTGGCCAAGGCTAAAGGGTATAAGTCACTCCACTTTATGTAAACGATTATGTATGTTATGTAAGGGTAAAACTGTATAAAAGGAGAGTGTTGAGACTGAAAAGATTAGTTGTTCCATGGAACTGCTCGGGTTGTTACTTTGTAATAAAGTGTATTTGAATTCACAAGTTCTGGCATCTGAGAAATATTATTGGCCGAATATTTCTACGACAAGGTCACAGTCAAACTTAGATGCATAAAGTACCGGTCTGAAGTGAGCTCTAAAAGGGCGTTCCTTACATACGGCTACATAAAAACATACATAAACATGATTCATTGGATTGGTTCCTACATGATTGGCTCTCCTATCTTAACTTAAAGAACATATTCATATTCTCAAGCCCTGGTCTAACCATATTGTAACCTAAACATCAGCCGATCAACAGGACCATAAAGAAGACTTGAGCTTTTCAGGGCTGAATCAAAAGCAAAGCCTGCACACCCAGGAGCTTTCCAGATGGCATGGCGGGTTGACAGTTCTACGTTAAGTGTCTTCAAGAGCACAACGGCAGTAGATGGTAGGCCTACATTATATTCGGAAAGTATTCAGACCCCTTGACTTTCTCCACATTTTGTTAAGTTACAGCTTGTGAAAAAAATGTATTAAATAAAAATATGTTTCCTCATCTATCTACACACAATACCCCATAATGACAAAGAAAAACAGTTTTGATATCCAGGTGGTGAGTCACATGTTTTGGTCTTATGTAGCAAAATTTGAAAGTGTTTTTTTTACATTATATAAAAGTAGAGACTCCGAGCTACAAAATGGTATACCATACACTGCATTTGAGGAACAATGGGAAAGTAAATCTGCCTTGAAAGTTGCTCAACTTGTAAACTCATTTTTGAGAAAATCACCTTTGAATATTTTGCTATCTAGTAAAGAGCTCTTCGTCTACAGCATTCAGGATAATTCACACCCACACCAGCTCTGCTGGCAACAATTTCATTACACTTTTTTTGCAGACGTTTTACTGACACCGGCCATATTCAACATGTGCTGTACATGTCACGTTAGTTAACGAGCCAGCCAGCCAAAGTTAGCTAGTTAAACAATAAACAGTGGCAACAATGCCACAGTGCTGGGAGCTAACTAACCATTTTCAATGTTAGCGAGCTAACATTAGGCTGTACTAGAATAGCACACGGCTCTGGGAAACAGATAACGCTAGCTAACAGTACACTTAGCTTAAGACATATAGCTTGCTAGCTGGGTAAACAAATTGTAAGTTCACACACATCACGTTAGCTAACGAGCCAGCCAGCGAACGTTAGGTAGTTAAACAACAATGAACAATGGCAACAATGCCATAGCGATGGGAGTTAACCAACCATGTTCAATGTTAGCTAGCTAACATTAGGCTCGAACTAGAACAGCACACGGCTCTGGGAAACAAATAATAACGTCAGCTAGGGAGCCAGCTAACTAACAGTACACTAGCTTGAAATGAAGCCACTTCTGTCAAAAATCAGAAAACGTGTAATATCTGAAAATGTAACGTTAGCTAGCTAACGCTAGCCCATCTTACCTGTATACATCATCGTGCATGGACGCGTGTGTCGAAAAAATATTGGTTCAATAATATTTCATATACCGGAGCTTGTGAGTTCAGTACAGACTTAACTACAAAGTAACAAGCCGAGATGGTCCATGGAACAACTGCCGGTCCCTGACTCAGAGACCTCTGTATATACAGTCTGGCATAACATATATAGTCACTTCTCTTTGTGTGAATGATCCACACCGTTTTAGTATTCAGATCTTTTGCACAACGTAGCAACTTCCGCTCAACTACCTACCCGATCGCGTCCTGTCAGCCTATTTGTAACCGTACTAGCCTCGAAGTCGCTCGTTTCATCATTATCTCAGTGTATTAATATAATCATATTTCTATAGTGTTTTTTAATCATTCTTGTTGAAAATTCTGCATATCCGTTCAGTTAGTGATTTTTGTAATTCGATTATTGTGTTCTGTATCTTATTTTGCCTCTTAGCGCGTTAATAGCTAACTTAGCTAGCTAACTAGTAAGGTGGCTAGCAATTAGCCAACGCCCCCCTACCTTACCAACCATGGCACTGTTTTACTCAAGGCGCTTGCAAGAGCTGCCAAAGATAACAGTGACGGATGTACATCGTCTGGCCAAGACAAGTAGCAAAGCACCGATCTCCAAGTTGGAAAAAGGATTCAAACTTTGTCTCCAGTTACCTTTTCAACTACGAAGGTAACTTAAGTATAGCCAAGTTGCTTATCAGACCAGACAAGGACGTTTACTGAAAGCTGTAACGTAGTTTAAGACATGCCTTTTACAGTAGCTAGCTAACATTATGATTGCTCATTATTTTTATTCCAAACATTTCGAACAGGGACAAAGTGACAGGAGAGGTCAGCGTAAGGGCTTCCTGCTACAGGTCCATGAGGAAAAATGGGAAACCACACAGTGAGTGTAGTGTGAAAAGTCAGCTGTTATATGCGGGTTACAGTCAGAGATGAAGCCTCGTCTTAGACTACGAAGTTTCTGTCAATGGAGATCTGCATTAAGAGGCATTGCTTAGTCTAGGACTAGGCATAACCCATGTTTATGAAGGCTAGTATGGCTACAAACAGGCGGACAGGACGAGATCGGATAGGAAGTTGAGCAGAAGTGGAGCGTTGCGACGTTGTTCAAAGAATGATTGCCATTTCTTCAAACAAACTCTCCCACTTGATTAGAATGTACCACCACAAGATTCACCTTCCAACAGGACAACAACCCTAAGGACACAGACAAGATAACGAAGGAGTGGATTCATGACAAGTTTCTGAATGTCCTGAGTGGCCCAGCCAGTCTGGACTTGAACCCATTTGAACATCTCTGGAGAGAACTGAAAATAGCTGTGCAGCAACGCTCCCCATCCAACCTGACAGAGCTTGAGAGGGTCTGCAGGGAAGAATGGGAAAAACTCCCCAAATACAGGTGTGCCAAGCTTGTAGCGTGATACCCAAGAAGACTCAAGGCTGTAATCGCTGCCAAAGTTGCTTCAACAAAGTACTGAGTAAAGGTTCTGAATACTTGTGTAAATGTTATTTAAGTTTTGTAATTTTACAACATTTGCAAAAAAAAATGTTAATCATGTTTTTGCTTTTCATTATGGGGTATTTGTGTGTAGATCGTTTTTTCCCTAAATTTAATTATTTTCAGAATAAGGCAATAATGTAACAAAATGTGGAAAGAGGGTTTGAATACTTTCCAAATGCACTGTACATGGGATCAGGCACAGCAGCCTTCCAGTGTCAATAATGGTTACTTTTTCCATGTAAGCTATAAGTCATGAAAATGTAATTAAGTCATAAAAAAATGTTTATGAAACCTTAACAATGAATTATCAAAGGTCTCTATAGCATAATGTAATTTGTGAATGTCGTGAATAACTGAGCCACATCATATTGTAATTACTTCGCTACTATGGCCTATATATTGCACATGGAGCTGTCGGCTGAGCAGCGGAGAGTACAAGATGGTTCCTCGCACTCGCCATGAGGAGCGTGTCTTCAGACTGCTGCCCCAGAAACCTCAAGATTATTTTTGGGGGGTCACATGGAGCTGGCGGCTGAGCAGAGGGAAGAGCCAGATACCACCAGGGAGGCGATGGAGAAGCTGGGAGAGAGAAATGTCATGTAGGTGTGTTCTGCACAGCATCTGACCTGAGAGCCTGTCAGCAGTCTGGTAAGTCCTGTGCCAGCTCTCTGCACCTTTCTGAAGTGCGTGTCAACAGTCCGGTGCCACCTGTACCGGCTCCACGCACCAGGCCTCGAGTGCGCCTCCCCAGTCCGGTACGTCCTGTGCTAGCTCCCCACACTCGCCCTGAAGTGCGTGTCACCAGTCCGGTGCCACCTGTGCCGGCTCCACTCACCAGGCCTCCAGTGCGCCTCCCAAGTCCGGTACATCCTGTGCCAGCTCCCCGCACTCGCCCTGAAGTGTCAACAGTCCAGTGCCACCTGTACCAGCTCCACTCACTAAGACTCCAGCGACGGTTCACAGTCCAGAGCTTCCAGTGACGGTCAACGGTCTGGAGCTTCCAGCGACGGTCAACGGCCCGGCCCGGAGCTTCCAGCGACGGTCAACGGCCCGGAGCTTGCTGCGCCGGTGCCAAGGCCAGAGCGTTTCTCTGCGGCAGTGCCCAGTCCAGGCACGGCGTCCAGCCACGCTCCATGGCAGGAGCCTTCCTCTGCGTTGGTGCCCAGTCCAGGCACAGCGTCCAGTCCCGCTCCATGGCAGGAGCCTTCCTCTGCGTCGGTGCCCAGTCCAGGCACGGCATCCAACCCAGCTCCATGGCCGCCATGGCCGGATCCGATGTCTGGACAGGGGCTACGACCTGCACCGGAGCCGCCACTGTTTTGCAGCCCGGAGTCCGCACCTTTGGAGGGAGTGTAATCATTGCCTCTAATTGGGGATCATATATATATAGGTAGCCATTTTTCCCACCTGTGATTGTGGGATATTGTTTTGTGTATGTGCATGTGGCACCACTACTTTCACGTTTTGTTGTTGGTTTATTGCTTTTGTTTATAGTTTCACCGTAATAAAGATGTGGAATTCAACACACGATGCGCCTTGATCCGTCTCTTATCACGAACGTGACAAATGTAATGTACATGAACATTAAAACTCGTTTTTCAACCACTCCACAAATTTCTTGTTAATAAACTATAGTTTTGGCAAGTTGGTTAGGACATCTACTTTGTGCATCACACAAGTAATTTTTTCAACAATTGTTTACAGGCAGATTATTTCACTTATAATTCATTGTATCACAAATCCAGTGGGTCAGAAGTTTACATACACTAAGTTGACTGTGCCTTTAAACAGCTTGGAAAATTTAAAAAATAATGGCATGGCTTTAGAAGCTTATGATAGGCTAATTGCCATCATTTGAGTCAATTGGAGGTGTACCTGTGGATGTATTTCAAGGCCTACATTCAAACTCAGTGCCTCTTCGCTTGACATCATGGGAAAATCAAAAGAAATCAGCCAAGACCTCAGAAAAAAAATTGTAGACCTCCACAAATCTGGTTCATCCTTGGGAGCAATTTACAAATGCCTGAAGGTACCACGTTCATCTGTAAAAACAATAGTATGCAAGTATAAACACCATAGGATAATGCAGTAGTACGCGTTCTGTCTCATACCACACAGGATCTGACTTTGGAGAAACTGGTCTGATGAAACAAAAATAGAACTGTTTCTCCTAGAGATGAAGCAGCATCACTTTGGTGCACTTCACAAAATCGAAAAGCACAATGGACATCAGGAAGTTAAAAGATCTGACAATTTTGGAGAAATGTCCTCTGGTCTGATGAAACAAAAATAGAACTGTTTGGCCATAATGACTATTGTTATGTTTAGACCGACAGTTTTTTTCTGAGAAGTACATTCAAAAGGGGAGGCTTGCACAGGAAAGCAGAGGAACACCATCCCAACCATGAAGCACGGGGATGGCAGCATCATGTTGTGGGGGTGCTTTGCTGCAGGAGGGATTGGTGCACTTCACAAAATCGATGGCATCATGAGGCAGGACAATTATGTGGATATAATGAAACATCTCAAGACATCAGGAAGTTAAAGCTTGGTCGCAAATGGGTCTTCCAAATGGACAATGACCCTTTGGAAGTATACTTCCAAAGTTGTGGCAAAATGGCTTAAGGACAACAAAGTCATTGGAGTGCCCATTACAAAGCCCTCCCTCCTAGGGACAGCATGGAAGAGGACCAGTCAGCCAGTGACTCAGCCCCTGTAATAGTGTTTGAGGCAGAGAATCTCCCCCCAGTGGCGCCGACCCGGACAGGAAGATCACGTCAGTGAACCGTACCCCTCCTAGGGACCAGGACCAGTCAGCCAGTGACAGCCCCTGTAAAGTGTTTGGGCAGGTTAGATGCTCCAGTGCCTTTCCATTCACCTTCACACTCCTGGGCCACACTACACTAAATCATAGGACCTACTGAAGAGATGAGTCTTCAATAAAGACTTGAAGGTCGAGACAGAGTCTGCATCTCTCACATGGATCGGCAGACCATTCCATAAAAATGGAGAGAAAGCCCTGCCGCCAGCTGTTTGCTTAGAAATTCTAAGGACAGTAAGGAGGCCTGCATCTTGTGTCCGTAGCGTACATGTAGGTATGTAAGGCAGGACCAAATTGTTAAGATAGGCAGGAGCAAGCATATGTAATGCTTTGTAGGTTAGCAGAAAAACCTGAAATCAGCCCTAGCCTTAACAGGAAACCAGTGTGGAGGGGCTGGCACTGGAGTAAAATGATCACAGTTTTTGGTTCAAGTCAAGATTCTAGCAGCTGTCTTTAGCACTAACTGAAGATTATTTAGTGCTTTATCCAGGTAGCAGGAAAGTAGAGCATTGCAGTAGTCTAATATAGAAGTGAAAAATGCATGGATACATTTTTCTGCATCATTTTTGGACAGAAAGTTTCAGAATTTTGCAATGCTACGAAGATGTAAATTGCTGTCCTTGAAACATTCTTGATATGTTCGTCAAAAGAGAGATCAGGGTCCAGAGTAACGCCGAGGTCTTTCACAGTTTTATTTGAGACGACTGTACAACCATCAAGATTAATTGTCAGATTTAAAAGATCTTTGTTTCTTCTGACCAAGAACTAGCATCTCTGTTTTGTCCGAGTTTTAAAGTAGAACATTTGCCACCACCCACTTACTTATGTCTGAAACACAGGCTCCTAGGCAGGACAATTTTGGGGCTTCGCTATGTTTCATCGGAATGTACAGCTGTGTATCGTCCGCAGAACAGTGAATGTTAACATTATGTTCCCGAATGACATCACCAAGAGGTAAATTATATAGTGAAAACAATAGTGGTCCTAAAATGGAACCTTGAGAAACACCAAAATGTACAGTTGACTTGTCAGAGGACAAACCATCACAGAGACAAACTGATATCTTGACAGATAAGATCTAAAGCAGGCCAGAACGGCAGACCATTTTGGGTTTCCGATCTCTCCAAAAGAATGTGGTGATCGATGGTATCAAAAGCAGCACTAAGGTTTTGGAGCACTAGGACAGATGCAGAGCCTCGGTCTGATGCCATTAAAAGGTAATTTACCATCTTCACAAGTGCAGTCTCAGTGCTATGATGGGGTCTAAAACCAGACTGAAGCGTTTCGTATACATTCTTTGCCTTCAAGGAGGCAGTGAGTTGCTGCACAAAATTTGAGAGGAGTGGGAGATTCGATATAGGCTGATAGTTTTTTATATTTTCTGGGTCAAGGTTTGGGCCAAGCACAGGAGCTCTTTCAGTAGTTTTGTTGGAATAGGGTCCAGTATGCAGCTTGAAAGTTTAGAGGCCAAGACTATTTTCAGCAATGTGTTAAGAGATAATAGTTTTTTTTTTTTTTACTTGAGTGTCTCCCTTGATCCGAGGTCCTGGCAGTGTTGTGCAGACTCAGGACAACGGAGCTTTGGAGGAATACGCAGATTTAAAGAGGAGTCTGTAATTTGCTTTCTAATGATCATGATCTTTTCGTCAAAGAAGTTAATGAATTTATCGCGGCTGAAGTGAAAGCCATCCTCTCTTGGGGAATGCTGCTTTTTAGTTTTGGATTGTTATTCTCCTCAATTAAGTTGTAAAGATAGGATAATTGAGCAGCCGGTGAGGTCTCTTCGATACTGCACTGTACTGTCTTTCCAAGCCAATCGGAAGACTTCCAGTTTGGTGTAGCGCTATTTACATTCCAATTTTCTGGAAAATTCTTGCTTCAGGGCTCGGGTATTTTCTGTATACCAGGGAGCTAGTTTCTCATGAAATGTTTTTTTTGTTTTTAGGGGTGTGACTGCATCTAGTGTATTACGCAATGTTAAATTGCATTCCTCTGTTAGGTGGTTAACTGATTTTTGTACTCTGACGTCCTTGGTTTGGTGGAGCTTTTGATTATCCTTGGTTGGGGTCTGAGCAGATTATTTGTTGCGATTGCAAACGTAATAAAATGGTGGTCCGATAGTCCAGGATTATGAGGAAAAACATTAAGATCCACAACATTTATTCCACGGGACAATAGTAGGTCCAGACTATGACTCTGGCAGTGAGTAGGTCCAAAACCCACTGAGTTGATGATGGCTCTGAAAGCCTTTTGGAGTGGGTCTGTGGACTTTTCCATGTGAATATTAAGGTCACCAAAAATGTGAATATTATCTGTGTTGATAATGGGATATGTAGATAGGGCGAGTCGGTCAAGGATCGATTCGGACAAGGTGGTAAATTGTATGACAAGCGACAGTTTATTCAGAGTAAAGATATCTGGTACAACGTATACGGGCTCATTCATTCGGCCCACAAGGAACCAGCAGAAAGAAGCCCCGATAACAGAGTGCAAGCATGTTATGTACAGTACAGAAAGTAGGTTGAGTCTGGAAGTCCCGGTCTTTTGGTTGGCCACAGTTGAGGTGTTGTCTTCTTGGATTGGTCCTGTTGAGCCGTCCGTCATTCCTCTCAGTCTCGTCGTGCCGTTCTCAGTCACACAATGTTCGGCTAGGAAAGAGATTATGTGTGTGTGCTTGTTTCTGTCTCACACTGTTCAGCTAAAAGGGAGGATTGGGTGTGTGTGCTTGTTCGTTCATGTTTCTCAAGGTCGGGAGTGTCAATGCAGCTGGTGTTTGTCACGAGATACTGTTATCAGTGCTCAGTAGTAAGCCAGAGTGTTATAACAGCTTCATTATTAATAAGGCTAATATATTGCCAGGCATGCATCAAGCTAGAATTTCATATTATCCTTACAAATCCCTCTCTTCACGTCTCCCCAGAGACGTGACACAACCTAACTAGATCCAGACACAAAAAGAAAACTTTTCCCAGAAGGAAAAGTTTTGTGATTCCCTCTCTTCATCTCCTAAGAGATGTGACAACTAATCAACAGCCAAATAGCTGCACTCAGCCAAATCTATAGGTTCCTCAATCCCGAGCAACGGATACATTTATTAGCTAAGTAATAAATGGCAAATGCAACTTTCGTATATACGGGCTCACTGTAATGCCACACAGGGCAGAACAGAGAACTGACAAGATGTATGTAAACAGTATTCTTTATACTGTGATAGACATAGTTCCAACCCGTCTGTTGGCCTATCACAGTAGAGGCTGGGCGTGGTTTAAACTTGCCCAGCCTATTGCAGGTGCTCAGGCGGGTCCCCGCCTCTTGGCGCTTCTTTGATAGATGTAACTTGCTTGTGAAGAACATCCAGGCTCTCATGCTCCATACCGTTATCCCACACCTGGCTCCTGTTATCTAACAAAAGACCGCTTGTTCTCGCAACACCCCGCTCTGAATGTGCCCCCCTCCCAACTCATTGAACAGTTCCTGTCTTCATGCTACTTTTCCATCATGAGAAAGGCCCATGGCCTTGAAACTTTTAACAATGTTTCAAGTCAGCTATGTTGCATAACACATACATACATCCACACAAGGCAACGGCAGATAATATTCAATCATATATATGGTAATGGCTATAATGTAAAATACAGGATCCAACATCTGCCATGACTACAAGATCCGATTGGAATTCAGGGAACTCCATTAGGAACGCTGTATACGGCCCAGGAGGCCTGTAAACAGTAGCTATAAAAAGTGATTGAGTAGGCTGCATAGATTTCATGACTAGAAATTCAAGACAGTCATTTTTTGGGGTAAATTGTAATTTGCTATCGTAAATGTTCACAACACCTCCGCCTATGCTGGATGTGCGGGGGATATGGCTAGGAGGAGAGGCCTCATTTAACACAGTAAATTCATCAGGCTTAAGCCATGTTTCAGTCAGGCCAATCACGTCAAGATTATGATCAGTGATTAGTTCATTGACAAAAACTGCCATGGAAGTGAGGGATCTAGCATTAAGTAGTCCTATTTTTTGTCTCTTTCAATAATGACAGGAATGGAGGAGGTCTTTATTCCAGTGAGATTGCTAAGGCGAACACTGCCATGTTTAGTTTTGCCCAGCCTAGATCGAGGCACAGACACAGTCTCAATGGGGATAGCTGAGCTGATTACACTGACTTTGCTAGTCGCAGACTCCACTAAGCTGGCAGTCTGGCTAACATCCTGCTGCCTGGCCTGCACCCTATCTCATTGTGGAGCTAGAGGAGTTAAAGCCCTGTCTATGTTCGTAGATAAAATGAGAGCACCCCTCCAGCTAGGATGGAGTCTGTCACTCCTCAGCAGGCCATGCTTGGTCCTGTTTGTGGGTGAGTCCCAGAAAGAGGGCCAATTATCTACAAATTCAATCTTTTCGGAGGGGCAGGAAACAGTTTTAAACCAGCGATTGAGTTGTGAGACTAATGTTTACATGATTAGTTTAATTACGTAATAATTAAACCTAGAGAATTTATTTGATAATATACAATCTTCACATTTAATGATAGGCCAGATACGACAACTGAGATAGGCCATGTCTCCCAATTGTGATTTCAAAAATTAATTTATTAATTTTAGTTTCCTGAAGGACAAAATCTGCGTCACTGCGTGTACAACATAAAAATAAGGCTTTCCTTTTTGTAAGATCTCTCAAATCCCTGAAATTCAGGCTAACAAGTTGCACAGCAGTCTAAGACACTGCATCTCAGTGCTAGAGGTGTCACTACAGACCCTGGTTCGATTCCAGGCTGTATCACAACCGGCCGTGATTGGAAGTCCCATTGGGCGGCGCACAATTGGCCCAGCGTCGTCCGGGTTAGGGTTTGGCCGGGGTAGGCCGTCATTGTAAATTAGATTTTTTTCTTAACTGACCTGCCAGTTAAATAAAGGTGAAATATTTTTCAATTTTTCTATTGTGAAGATTTCTGGTATTTACCATTTGTTATTTGAAGATTTTTTTCTTAACTGACTTGCCTAGTTAAATAAAGGTTAAATAAAAATAACGATATTTGTTGAGTTGAAAAGAAACTCTAAAAGAAACTCTTAAAAAAAGAAAGACTCAAACTAGACTAACAGTTTAACAAACCTTTTTTGGGGGTGGCAAGTGTACATAAGTTATAGTTTGAATGGTAAATGTAGTCTTTGCTGTACAGTGAATGTACTCTTGACAGTACTCACAGTTCAAGTACATTTACATTTACATTTAAGTCATTTAGCAGACGCTCTTATCCAGAGTGACTTACAAATTGGTGCATTCACCTTATGACATCCAGTGGAACAGTCACTTTACAATAGTGCATCTAAATCTTAAAGGGGGGGGGAATACTTATCCTATCCTAGGTATTCCTTAAAGAGGTGGGGTTTCAGGTGTCTCCGGAAGGTGGTGATTGACTCTGCTGTCCTGGCGTCGTGAGGGAGTTTGTTCCACCATTGGGGGGCCAGAGCAGCGAACAGTTTTGACTGGGCTGAGCGGGAGCTGTACTTCCTCAGTGGTAGGGAGGCGAGCAGGCCAGAGGTGGATGAACGCAGTGCCCTCGTTTGGGTGTAGGGCCTGATCAGAGCCTGGAGGTACTGAGGTGCCGTTCCCCTCACAGCTCCGTAGGCAAGCACCATGGTCTTGTAGCGGATGCGAGCTTCAACTGGAAGCCAGTGGAGAGAACGGAGGAGCGGGGTGACGTGAGAGAACTTGGGAAGGTTGAACACCAGACGGGCTGCGGCGTTCTGGATGAGTTGAAGGGGTTTAATGGCACAGGCAGGGAGCCCAGCCAACAGCGAGTTGCAGTAATCCAGACGGGAGATGACAAGTGCCTGGATTAGGACCTGCGCCGCTTCCTGTGTGAGGCAGGGTCTTACTCTGCGGATGTTGTAGAGCATGAACCTACAGGAACGGGCCACCGCCTTGATGTTGGTTGAGAACGACAGGGTGTTGTCCAGGATCACACCAAGGTTCTTAGCGCTCTGGGAGGAGGACACAATGGAGTTGTCAACCGTGATGGCGAGATCATGGAACGGGCAGTCCTTCCCGGGAGGAAGAGCAGCTCCGTCTTGCCGAGGTTCAGCTTGAGGTGGTGATCCGTCATCCACACTGATATGTCTGCCAGACATGCAGAGATGCGATTCGCCACCTGGTCATCAGAAGGGGGAAAGGAGAAGATTAGTTGTGTGTCGTCTGCATAGCAATGATAGGAGAGACCATGTGAGGTTATGACAGAGCCAAGTGACTTGGTGTATAGCGAGAATAGGAGAGGGCCTAGAACAGAGCCCTGGGGGACACCAGTGGTGAGAGCGCGTGGTGAGGAGACAGATTCTCGCCACGCCACCTGGTAGGAGCGACCTGTCAGGTAGGATGCAATCCAAGCGTCGGCCGCGCCGGAGATGCCCAACTCGGAGAGGGTGGAGAGGAGGATCTGATGGTTCACAGTATCGAAGGCAGCCGATAGATCTAGAAGGATGAGAGCAGAGGAGAGAGAGTTAGCTTTAGCAGTGCGGAGCGCCTCCGTGATACAGAGGAGAGCAGTCTCAGTTGAATGACTAGTCTTGAAACCTGACTGATTTGGATCAAGAAGGTCATTCAGAGAGAGATAGCGGGAGAGCTGGCCAAGGACGGCACGTTCAAGAGTTTTGGAGAGAAAAGAAAGAAGGGATACTGGTCTGTAATTGTTGACATCGGAGGGATCGAGTGTAGGTTTTTTCAGAAGGGGTGCAACTCTCGCTCTCTTGAAGACGGAAGGGACGTAGCCAGCGGTCAGTGATGAGTTGATGAGCGAGGTGAGGTAAGGGAGAAGGTCTCCGGAAATGGTCTGGAGAAGAGGGGAGGGGATAGGGTCAAGCGGGCAGGTTGTTGGGCGGCCGGCCGTCACAAGACGCGAGAGTGGTTCATGTTATGTTGTCATGTCACCAGAGATAACCAGTAATATTTCTTCCTTTGATGAACGCATATGGGCCCTGCTACTGTTAGTCTAGCTTTCTTTCCCTCTTGTCGAGCCTTCTGTTTAAATGGCCACAGTTTCTCGTTGGCAGTCTGATCCTGTGGTATCAGAGCCACTCTGATGCGGAGATTCTTCTCATTCAGAAACTTGTTCCTCTTGGCCATTTTCCAAATGATGTCTCTGTAAATGGTGCATAGTGATGCGCAGGATGACATTGCGAGGGGGTCCATCAGATATTCATTAATTTCCCAAGTCGAGGTACCACGTCGATCACATCTCTTAGCTTATCTTTGATATCTCTGGTCGGCTGGCCCTCACTACATATTCGTCGCCAGACCCACTGGCTCCAGGTCATCTATAAGTCTATGCTAGGTAAAGCTCCGCCTTATCTCAGCTCACTGGTCACGATAACAACACCCACCCCCGTAAGCTCCAGCAGGTATATCTCACTAGTCATCCCCAAAGCCAACACCTCCTTTGGCCGCCTTTCCTTCCAGTTCTCTGCTGCCAGTGACTGGAACGAATTGCAAAAAATCGCTGAAGCTGGAAACTTACATTTCCCTCACTAACTTTAAACATCAGCTATCTGAGCAGGTAACCGATCACAGCAATTACAGCTGCAAGTCTCTTGGGGTATGTCTCTATAAGCTTGGCTCATCAAGCCACTGGGATTCTTGCCCATTCTTCAAGGCAAAACTGCTCCAACTCCTTCAAGTTGGATGGGTTCTGCTGGTGTACAGCAATCTTTAAGTTCAGCTACATTATCACACAGCTCATTATTTTGGGATTGCAGTTTCTTCAGCTCGTTCTCTAGAAACGTTACACTTTCCTTGTTCCCCGCTCACAACTGTGTGAAGCTGACGGACAGACTGCCGTCTTCTGTGAGGATTGGATATTCCGTCTTCTGTTTTCTTTCTGTTGTGTTCTTCCCATTCAACTTGACAAAAAGTAACTCTAAACTTGCCGTATGTAGCTAAAACCAGTTATAGTTTGTTTCTAGCTACATTCATAGCCAAAATTAAACTTGTTAACCACCTAACCCTCAAAGTTGCTTGTACAAGTGAGAAATCACTCCCTCTCACAGCGACGCCATCTTGGCATAGAGACCCTGAGGGATGACTGCTCTGAGAGACGACGTCGCAGCTGGACCCTATTGCCTCCTCCTGGATATAGAAATCCTTCGACACTGCCTCTTCAATGGTAAGGTTCCTTGGACCATAGGGACACTTGACCTCCACCACTGCTCTGGTGCCCACCAGACCATCCGGTGAGGCACCCAGGATCCCAGACCCAAAGCCCTGACTCCTGCACACCATCCCTGTAGCCATTTTGAATGCCTTGATGCCCTGCTCTTCATTATCTGTGCCCCACTCAGACAACACCCCATCCAACGACTGAACACCTTGAAATGCATTTGTTGTAAGAAATGTTCAAAATAAATCAAGTTTGATATGATTGATGACATTACAGCTGTAGAATATTTAATGAACTGTAATTTTCAGAAGTGCAGTTTTTCCATAAACTTTTAATTGATAACTTGGGATTTATCACTCGACATATCAACAGCAAAACCAAAAAAGCACTTCCTAAAAGTGTGTATAGCCAGACACATGGAAGCAGAAATTGGTCCCTTATTCCCTTGTAATGTAGGCTGACCTTCACTCAGACCAGCTATACTGAAATAATGATACTGAGATGGTCATTCATATCATTTAAATCTGTCAATGGTTTAAACTAATAAAACATGGTCCCCCTCTTTTTACCACCCAAAACAGAAAAAAAAGTTTCATGAATCGAATTAAACACCAAACGCAGTTGTCTGTGACATACCACCATTTTTATGGCTGTTGATGGCCTGCACCGAGGGGAGACATAAGAAAAACGGTCTGCAGTTAAATCGCAGACTTAACGAACGGATTCTATAAATCAAGACTGTGTGAATGCCTGCACTACTCCGAATAAATAAATACTGTGCCTTTGAAGATTTGTCTCTGGTTATGAAACTACAATACAGGCTGGATATTTACACAGTCAATTTTGAATGTAAATACATTTTTTTGACTCATTCTCATCAATGACAACATTCTAGATCTGAGTAATCACTCATCGAAGTCTGGTATCCGTGGTAATGTGGTTAGTGATTATATAATTGATTAAGTGGCTCTTTCCTTGTAGATTGTTGACAGCGGTATAGACAACATTGTTTTGCCAAGATGCTTAAACTTAACTTAATAGCTACACTCACAGACACAGGATAAACTTTATCTGTCATGGTGGCACTGACCAAGCCGGTAAGTTTCCCCTCACTATAGCTGCACTTCTTATAGTGGTCTTCTCCCCTTTTAATGCTCTTATGCTCATCCTTAAAAAATGCCATAAAGTCTGAAATAGACACCAAAAGCAACATATTGTACAAACAATTATCTAAGCTAAGTAATAAAAAAAAGTTTTGGGGATCTACTGATCTGCTATGTTGCGTAGGCAGTGCCTAGCTAAGACAGAGAAAGGGGAGAAAATGCATGGATTGTGCACAAAGGTCTCTCTGATCGCGCTGGTGAATGGTAGTTGACCGTGACGGCAAGAGATAACTTGCAGGAGCTTCATGCAGGAATTTGTAGGCTTGCTGAGGTCTTCTCTGTTGCAAATTAGAGTTTTGATTTTTTTCTCAGAGAGAGAATTACATGGCTATCAAAACGTCAAGCCAGGGTAAGCCTACACTAAACCCATATGAAGTAGTTCTAAAATCCAGTACAAAAAAATGAATGGAGAAAAAAACTATTGGAACCATTACCGGGTTTTACCGCTAGCTTTTATGGGTATTATGATCCGTCCACTGTGCGGTCTAATGGCCATTCGCGCCACTTGTTCTCAGAAGCCACACAGCACAGGGATAACTTTCAAGAAGTTAAGAACAAGCAAGAGTGGGGACTGTAAGTACACATTTTTATCAGAATATTATTTTAAATATTTTATCTGTTCAGGTTGCAAATGCTTGTTTTCTCTAGACTTTTCTCTAGATTGCAGATGCTAGCTAGCAAGCTAGCTAACTAACTAGATAATTTTGCAACAGAAAGAAGTGGATAGCTAAATATCTTTGGCTAGCAACAAGGCGGGAAAGCATAGCTAACTGATTTGCTGTATGGATTAACTAGCTATCTAACTAGCTATCATGGTGAATGAGAGAGGGGCATTAATAAGCAAGTGACTAAGAAGGGGAGATGAGGACAATAAGTTGGCCAAATCTAGCTAGCCTAGTTAACTACTGCTGGTGACTAGCTTGTCATTGGTGTGTGCGCATGTAGCCTAGTGGTTAGAGCATTAGACTAGTAACCGGAAGGTTGCAAGTTCAAATCCCCGAGCTGACAAGGTACAAATCTGTCGTTCTGCCCCTGAACAGGCAGTTAACCCACTGTTCCTAGGCCGTCATTGAAAATAGGAATTTGTTCTTAACTGACTTGCCTAGTTAAATAAAGGTCAAATTAAAATTAAATAAGCACAAAAAGCTTATTTCTCTCAAATTGTGTGCACAAATTTGCTTATATCCCTGTTAGTGAGCGTTTCTCCTTTGCTAAAATAATACATCCACCTGACAGGTGTGGCATATCATGAAGCTGATTAAACAGCATGATCATTACACAGCTAGCTAGCACCTTGTGCTGAGGACAATAAAAGGCCACTAAAATGCGCAGTTTTGCCACACACTGATATCTCAAGAATTTATGCCCACCCCTCCTGAAGAAGCTGGTGTAACATAGTCAGGTTTGTTGGCCTCCTTGCTCGCACACGATCTTTCAGTCCAGCAACCAAGCTGTAACTTCCTGACTGATGTCTTGAGATGTTGCATCAATATATCCACATAATTTTCCACCCTCATGATGCCATCTATTTTGTGAAGTGCACCAGTCCCTCCTGCAGCAATGCACCCCCACAACACGATGCTGCCACCCCCCGTGCTTTACAGTTGGGATGGTGTTCTTCGGCTTGCAAGCCTCACACTTTTTCCTCCAAACATAACGATGGTTATTATGGCCAAACAGTTCTATTTTTGTTTCATCAGACCAGAGGACATTTCTCCATGTGTAGTCTGGATTTTTTATGGAGGGTTTGGAGCAGTGGCTTCTTCCTTGCTGAGTGGCCATTCAGGTTATGTCGATATAGGACTCGTTTTACTGTGGATACTTTTGTACCCGTTTCCTCCAGCATCTTCGCAAGGTCCTTTGTTTTTGTTCTGGGATTGATTTGCACTTTTTGCTCCAAAGTACATTCATCTCTAGGAGACGGAATGCATCTCCTTCCTGAGCAGTTTGACGGCTGCGTGGTCCTGTAGGGGGTGGGTCCCAAAGACCCTCCCCCATTATTGATTAAGGGCGCCTTAAGATTCATATGTTTTGCTGCAGGCCTTATAATAAGAAACTGTTGCTATGTGTCTAAAAACTCTGCACAATCTATCTCTATTAGTCTTTGTGGTTAAGCTCTGGCTGTTGCGAGAGTGTGCATGCAGGCTAGGTCTGAGTCCGATCGAAACTAGATAAAGAGAAGTAACTACTGTCTGGTGTTTATACAGTGGGAAGAACAAGTATTTGATAACCTGCAAAATCAGCGGTGTTTCCTATTTCCAAAGCATGTAGAGGTCTGTAATTTTTATCTAGGTACACTTCAACTGTGAGAGACGGAATCTAAAACAAAAATCCAGAAAATCAGATTGTATGATTTTTAAGTAATTCATTTGCATTTTATTGCATGACAAGTAGTTGATCACCTACCAACCAGTAAGAATTCCGGCTCTCACAGACCTGTTAGTTTTTCTTTAAGAAGCCCTCCTGTTTTCCACTCATTACCTGTATTAACTGCACCTGTTTGAACTCGTTACCTGTATAAAAGACACCTGTCCACACACTCAATCAAACAGACTCCAACCTCTCCACAATGGCGAAGACCAGGGGGCTGGGTAAGGACATCAGGGATAAAATTGTAGACCTGCACAAGGCTGGGATGGGCTACAGGACAATAGGCAAGCAGCTTGGTGAGAAGGCAACAACTGTTGGCGGAATTATTAGAAACTGGAAGAAGTTCAAGACGGTCAATCACCCTCGTTCTGGGGCTCCATGCAAGATCTCACCTGGTGGGGCATCAATGATCATGAGGAAGGTGAGCGATCAGCCCAGAACTACACGGTGGGACCTGGTCAATGACCTGAAGAGAGCTGGGACCACAGTCTCAAAGAAAACCATTAGTAACACACTACGCCGTCATGGATTAAAGTCCTGCAGCGCACGCAAGGTCCCCCTGCTCAAGCCAATTTATGTCCAGTCCCGTCTGAAGTTTCCCAATGACCATCTGGATGATCCAGAGGCGGAATGGGAGAAGGTCATGTGGTTTGATGAGACAAAAATAGAGCTTTTTGGTCTAAACTCCACTCGCCGTGTTTGGAGGAAGAAGAAGGATGAGTACAACCCCAAGAACACCATCCCACCCGTGAAGCATGGAGGTGGAAACCTCATTCTTTGGGGGATGCTTTTCTGTAAAGGGGACAGGACGACTGCACCGTATTGAAGGGAGGATGGATGGGGCCATGTATCGCGAGATCTTGGCCAACAACCTCATTCCCTCAGTAAGAGCATTGAAGATGGGTCGTGGCTGGGTCTCCCAGCATGACAACGACCTGAAACACACAGCCAGGGCAACTAAGGAGTGGCTCCGTAAGAAGCATCTCAAGGTCCTGGAGTGGCCTAGCTAGTCTTACAGTTAACTAGTCCAACGCAATAACGACCTGCCTCTCTCTCGTTGCACTCCACAAGGAGACTGCCTGTTATGCGAATGCAGTAAGCCAAGGTAAGTTGCTAGCTAGCATTAAACTTATTTTATGAAAAACAATCATTCATAACCACTAGTTAACTACACATGGTTGATGATATTACTAGATATTATCTAGCATGTCCTGCGTTTCATATAATCTGACTGAGCATACAAGTATCTAAGTATCTGACTGAGCGGTGGTAGGCAGAAGCAGGTGTGTAAACATTCATTCAAACAGCACTTTCGTGCGTTTTGCCATCAGCTCTTCGTTATGAGTCAAGCATTGTAACTTCCCTCTGGGCAGGTGCCTGGGAGCCTTGCACTGGGCGCACACCGAGCAGGAGGAAACATAAACCCTCACGTCCTTGGCCAAGGTGGACCACCAGTACTTCCCACTAAGGCAACGCACCGTCTGACCGATGACAGTATGACGGTGACGTGTGGGCCCAATAGATCAAACGGTCGAAACATACAGGCACCCAGCTGGACACTGAGGGGGAGTGTCCCCTGTGCGTAACACCTGCTCGATGTCCGCGTCCAGCTCCCACACCACCGGTGTCACCAAGCAAGAGGCCGGAATTATGGGAGAGTGATCCATGGACCGCTCCTCTGTGTCATACATTCAGGACAGTGCGTCTGCCTTAGCGTTCTGGGAACCTGGTCTGTAGGACAGAGTGAAAACAAAACAGGTAAAGAACATGGCCCACCTTGCCTGGCGAGAGATCAGTCTCCTCCCCGCCCGGATGTACTCCAGATTGCGGTGGTCAGTCCAGATGGGAAAAGGGTGTTTAGCCCCCTCAAGCCAATGTCTCCACGTCTTCAGAGCCTTGACAACAGCCAACAGCTCCCGGTCCCCCACATCATAGTTTCGCTCCGCCGGGCTGAGCTTCTTCAAAAAGAAAGCACAGGGGAGGAGCGTTGGTGGCGTGCCCAAGCACTGAGAGAGCTCGGCTCCTATCCCAGCCTCGGACGTGTCCACCTCCACTATGGACGCCAAAGAGGGATCCGCTGCACTTCCTTTACCGTGGTGGGAGTCGGCCAATTACGCACGGCTGAAATGCAGTCACTCTCCATCTCCTTTCCATCGTAGCCGCACCGATGGAAACCCCCACACACCTCCCTGAGCACTCTCGTGACCACCCCTTGAGAGCACTCTGTTGCCACGAAATAGTGGGGTCATGACAGGCCAACCAGGGTAAGCCCAGCACCACTGGAAACGCAGGAGAATCAATAAGGAAGAGTGGTGCTGGGGGATGGAACTGACATGTCCCGATCCGGACGTCCGCGGGCAGTCATCAGGTTGTCCAGCTGGATGGACATGTCCACCAGCTGGTCTAATGTGAGGGTGGTGTCCCGGCAGGCGAAATCCCGACGGACATCCTCTCACAGACTGCACCTGTAGTGATTGATCAGGGCCCTGTCGTTCAATCCCGCGCTGGCAGCCAGGGTCCGGAAGTCCAAGACGAAATCCTGCGCTCTCCTCTTCCCCTGCCTCATGTGGAACTGATGTCCACTCGCAAAATGTTAATGGCATCAGACCGAGGCTCTGCATCTGTCCTAGTGCTCCTAGACCATTGTGCTGCTTTTGATACCATCAATCACCACATTCTTTTGGAGAGATCGGGAACCCAAAATGGTCTGCAGTTCTGGCCTGGTTTAGATCTTATCTGTCGGAAAGATATCAGTTTGTCTCTGTGGATGGTTTGTCCTCTGACAAATCAACTGTAAATTTCGGTGTTCCTCAAGGTTCTGTTTTAGGACCACTATGTTCTCACTATATATTTGACCTCTTGTTGATGTCATTCGGAAACATCATTTTAACTTTCACTATTATGCAGACGATATACAGCTGTACATTTCGATGAAACATGGTGAAGCCTCAAAATTGCTCACCCTGGAAGCCTGTGTTTCAGACATAAGGAAGTGGATGGCGGCAAATGTTTTACTTTTAAACTCAGACAAAACAGAGATGCTAGTTCTAGGTCCCAAGAAACAAAGAGATCTTCTGTTGGATCTGTCTCAAATTAAATTGTGAAGGACCTCAGCGTTACTCTGGACCCTGATCTCTCTTTTGATGAACATATCAAGAATTTTTAAAAGGACTGCTTTTTTCCATCTATGTAACATTGCAAAAAATCTGAAACATTCTGTCCAAAAATGATGCAGAAAAGTTCATCCATTCTTTGGTCACTTTTAGATTGCTCTGCATTCCGGCTATCCAGATAAAGCACTAAATAAACTTCAGTTAGTGCTAAACACGGCTGCTAGAATCTTGACTAGAACCCCAACATTTGATCATATTACTCCAGTGCTAGCCTCTCTACACTGGCTTCCTGTTAAGGTTAGGACTGATTTCAAGGTTTTATTGCTAACCAACAAAGTATTAAATGGGCTTGCTCCTACCCATCTTTCCGATTTGGGCCTGCCGTACATACCTACACGTACGCTACGGTCACAAGACGCAGACCTCCTTACAGTCCCTAGAATCTCTAAGCAAACAGCTGGAGGCAGGGCTTTCTCCTATAGAGCTACTGTAACGACGTTCGTCTGTTGTAAGACGAGAGTCAGACCGAAATGCAGCGTGTAGGTTACTCATGACTTTAATGAATGACAACGGTACATGAAATAACTGAATTACGAAAACAACAAACGAAAACTAATTACAGCCTATCTGGTGACAAACACAGAGACAGGAACAAACACCCACAAAATACAACGCGAACTCAGGCTACCTAAATACGGTTCCCAATCAGAGACAACGAGAATCACCTGACTCCAATTGAGAATCGCCTCAGGCAGCCAAGCCTAACTAGACACACCCCTAATCATACACAATCCCAATTAATACAAACCCCAATGTGAAACACAACATATAAACCCATGTCACACCCTGGCCTACCCAAACATATACCAAAAACACAAAATACAATGACCAAGGCGTGACAGCTACAATTTTTATGGAACGGTCTGCCTTTCCATGTGAGAGACGCAGACTCTGTCTCAACCTATAAGTCTTTATTGAAGACTCATCTCTTCAGTAGGTCCGATGATTGAGTAGTCTGACCAGGGGTGTGAAGGTGAACGGAAAGGCACTGAAGGGACAAACCGCCCTTGCTGTCTCTGCCTGGTTGAACCAGTTTGAACCAGACCTGTGGAGGTCTTGGCTGATTTCTTTTGATTTTTCCATGATGTCAAGGAAAGAGGCACTGAGTTTGAAGGTAGGCCTTGAAATACATCCACAGGTACACCTCCAATTGACTCAAATGATGTCAATTAGCCTATCAGAAGCTTCTAAAGCCATGACACAATTTTCTGGAATTTTCCCATTTGTTTAAAAGTTACAGTCAACTTAGTGTATGTAAACTTCTGACCCACTGGAACTGTGATACAGTGAATTATAAGTGAAATAATCTGTAAACAATTGTTGGAAAAATTACTTGTGATGCACAATGTAGATGTCCTAACCGACTTGACAAAACTATAGTTTGTTAACAAGATATTTGTGGTGGTTGAAAAATGAGTGACTCCAACCTAAGTGTATGTAATCTGTTGACTTCAACTGTAGTTTACCAGTTTGCAAGCAAATCTGCTTCAGAAAGCTCACAAGTCTAGTAGATCTCCAGCATCAAAGACAACAAATTAAACAAATGTTCTATCATTCTCCTCCTCCCTTTTATAATTAAGTTGAGCTGTATTCTATGGAAAACCCCTACTGCAATAACTGCACAAGTTGCTTAATTTGGAAGCTTTCAAGTATGATTACTTCTCAACCACCCTCAAATCGCGTCTCCTTACCCTGAAGTGATTGGCTGTGGTTAAAGTAACACAAAAATGCAAGGTCAAAAGTTTGCAAAAGCGATAAGTTGTATTTTTTTATGAACTTACCAAAGCGATCAGCAGAAGCTCAAACATGCAACAGACAAAATATGCAATGATCTGATAACTACCGGTGACTGACAAGACACCTGTTAATGTAGTTCAAATTTCACTTTTGGTTCGGTCTCTTACCAAAGTTCAGCATCGAGAGAGTAAGACTCACGTAGCAGTGTAGCTCGCTTCAACAGGAAGCTGTACACTAGAGCCCTGCACAGGCATTCATTTCAAGTCCGAGCTCTAGCCATGACCGAGACGTTCACGCCCTTAACTACCTCCGGCCCAATTGCTTCTGCCAAATATAAGGCTCGACCCTGCTCTAAATAACTTCAGTTAGTAAATCCATTAAGTCGCTCTGGATAAGAGCGTCTGCTAAATGACTTAAATGTAAATGTAAATGCATTAGCTGCTCCTTTCGGTCTGTCACTCGCTCCTGCACGTTGCTCGCTCTCTCCATAAACAATTCTCATTCTCTGGGCAGCAGGCAACCATAGGCCCCACCCGACTAGGTTACTACTTTAGGTGGTGCTGTAGTTTTACAGGATCTTGACAGAGTGGAGAGATTAGGAGAAAAACTTGCGAAAAATAAATAAAACGGAGACTGGCATCACGCTAACATTTTTATTAAAAGGACTGACATAAAATAACTTTACAGAAATTATAGAAGAGTTACATGAATCTAATCTTAAATAATTGTTCACAATGGAGTTTAGAGTGCAGAAGTCAACATTCAACAACTTTTGTTTTTATTGCTTCAAAAGAGGTCACCAAATCCCTAGACACACATTTCAACTTTGCTTCTCGTGTTCACGCCCCCCACCCCCAATTAATTCCCGCCCTCAAACGCGGATAAAACTCAAAAAGTGATACACAACATGGAGGAAAACAAAAAATAAAGTGTTCTGAAAACAATCTCCAATAAACAAATGAAAAACAGTCACAAAAAATGGCTCCAGATCAGCTCCAGTCTGGTTCTTTATCATGACCAAAACATTAATCCGATTCTGATTCAAACCCAAATCTGCAAGTTCTGCATACGCTCCCCTCTCACTCGCCCATGGGTGTTCCCATCTTCCCACCACCATCTTTTGACCTGAGTGTTCAGTATTGCAGTAATCTCCTCCCCATTCCAAACGGCGTGTTCTGATTCAGAATGAGGAATTCCGGAACCTCATCAAGAGAACTGGATTTGCTGCACTCCAGGAATCTGGAGGAACGAGAGCAGAACTTACATGTAGAGATCTGTGTTTCTCACTTCTTTATGGTTAGCTGCAAGCCATGGGTTACCCAGATGTTTCTTCTATTACATATTCATTAATCCTGATTTAACATTTTCCAGGGTGCACAAATTGTGCATGGGTGTGTACTTTTGTGGTGGTGGTGAGTCAGATGGCCCCTGTGCACATGGGTGTGTCCCCAGAGAGGTGCGGGACGGGACGCCTGTGCCACTGCAACCAGCGCCCCGACTGATGGTGCAACTCATCACTCTCACGTGTTTGGTCTTTAATGAGTACTAGCAGCGTGCATGGAGACTCAGGAGCAACCGTACCTGTTGGTACGAGGTGGTGTAAACCATGACATTCTGTTGTTGTCCATCAGCAGTTATTATTCCAGCAGGCAACTGGTTCGCTGCAAGAGGAAACAGATCAATTGAAATATGGATAGCATATGCAAAAGTATGGAGAAGAGTTTGGAGATTAAGGGAAAACTATTAGACCAAAGATGAGGACGACAGTTAACCTGACAACGGAATCCAAAACATTACTGTTGATTTGATATGCATTTTACATTTACTGTACTTTGCCGCATTTATTGATAACAAAATCAGAAAATACTCTGGATAAATTCAGTAACATGATGAGAATATTCCTGGAAAATGTGGGGTAGGTGTAACATTTGACAAAAAAATGGCAAGGGTTTGAGTGAGAGGACTAACTGGTGTCTCCAAGTGGCTACACACCTCTCCAACATATGCACAGTTCGTTCCTAAGTCATTTCAACGTACTTGTATGACTCACTTGTAGTTTATTTGTTTGGAACATAACGCTAAATCCCCACCATCACACAATTACTGTTGTTTACACAATCCAAAAACATCCGATTATAAATCGCCAGCTGGGCATAATTTGAAAGCTTGTTATATTGTCAACATGGCTAGCTAAGTTATAAAATATGACCTTACAGTATTAGGCTTTCACAAGGGTATTCAGTGAAACAGATCGTAATTTTGGTGCGCATAGCAAGGAGTCATGAGTGCATAGAGGTGCGTGTTCTGCAGCGAATTGTCTTAAACAAACATAGGCTCATTCTATTCAGAACAACCCAGGGTATGACGCCATGTCATCTTGTAACTGTACATCAAGCATCGTGATCATAAACGTTGACACTGTATATGACATGAGATTTATGATATGGAAATGTGATGGGCAAATTTGGACTCACGGGTTTTTGGCTTGGTTCTATGACATCAAAGCGGTATTTATTAGAATCCTCAATGTGTTATCTTTCAACATACATCGAGCCCTCTTCATTTACAGCATTTGTCACTCAGAAAACAACAAAACATTTGCAAAAGTTGCCCAATTAGTGGGAGGGATGGGGGCAACTTCTTGTTACGTGCAGTGCTCAAGTTCAGAGCGGTTGTCAGTCAAAACCCATACAACGCAGTGCTTGAACTCTGATGTCATTTATAGCACAGATAGCGTGCTGGTCCATGTTCTTACTATCTGTATTTGGGCAGTAAAGAGAGAGTGTCGGTTTCAGAAGATTTTCAATTAATGAATTACTTTTAGCAACATTTAAGTGCTTTATATGGTGTGTACTGTTTTTGACAGTTTTCAGAAGATTTTCATACGATTTACAATTAAACATTAACACATGAACCAGGGTCACCCTTCCTGCCCTTGAGTGGGTTACCAGAGTCACCAGAATGTGCTTCATTATATGACGGGCCATTAAGGACATCAGGGACCATTCCTTAAGTGCTAAACCTCAGCTGAATCTGTTAATGAATTGTGTGGCGGTTGAACAAGTTGAGACTAAATTACTTGGCGTTACCTTAGATTGTAAACTGTCATGGTCAAAACATAGATTAAACGGTTGCAAAGATGGGGAGAGGTCTAGCCATAATAAAGAGATGCTCTGCTTTTTTGGCACCACACTCCAAAAAGCAAGGTCTGCAGGCTCTAGTTTTGCCTAATCTTAATTATTGTCCAGTCATGGGGTCCTATGCTGCAAAGAACGACCTAGTTAAGCTGCAGCTGGCCTAGAATGGAGCGGCACGTTTTGCTCTTAATTGTAATCAGAGGGCTGATATAAATACTTTGCATGCCAGTCTCTCTTAGCTAAGAGTTGAGGGGAGACTGTTTCTTATAAAAATAAGTGATACAGTCAATGTGTTGAAAATCCCAAATAGTTTGCATTGTCAACTTTCACACAGCTCTGACACACACTTATCCCACCAGACATGCCACCAAGGGTCTTTTCATAGTCCCCAAATCCAGAACAAATTCAAGAAAACATACAGTATTATATAGAGCCCTTATTGCATGGAACTTCCTTCCATCTCATATTTCTCAAATAAACAGTAAACCTGGTTTCAAAAATCAGATAAAGCAACACCTCTCCCCTATTGGACCGAGATAGTTTGTGTGTATGCATTGATATTTTCGGTAACGTGTGCCTTTTTAAAAATGTATGTAGTTCCTTTCTTGTCTAATGATGTTCTGTATTATGTTTCATGTATTGTGTGGACCCCAGGAAGAGGAGCTGCTGCTTTTACAACAGCTAACAGGGATCCTAATAAAATACCAAATCTCATCTGTTTCCCCCCATTTCTTTCCGACCCCGAGTGCCACCTGCAGTCAAAAATATATCTTTGTGAACAAAGAGCAAAAAAGGGTGCTAACGCCAGAACATTACCAATGTATTAAACAGAAAAACTCACGTTTTGGTATGAACCCAATTATACATTGATATTTTTCCTATGTTATTAAAAGTATAATATGCATTTTACTATAAACATATAATGTATGCAACTTATTCAAGTCATGTTTAGAATTATGAATAGCCTATTTCCTTTTAAGATAGAAATTGTCCTCTGAACAGAAAAAAAACCTGAACTCTTATGAGGAAATCTCAGCTTTATCTCATATGAACATTAAACAGGTTGAGTTCTCTGAATCAACAGGTCGTTCCTAATGTCACACTGTCCGGCCATTAGAGCCCGCCTTCTGTCAGTCTCCCTATAAATCAGAGGACTTACTAAACATATAATAGAATAAAGGAGAATCAAGTTTTGTGTAATTGGCCTACACACAATACTGCATAATGTCAAAGTGGAATTATTATTATTTATTTTTTATGTTTACAAAATTGAAAAGCTGAAATGTCTTGAGTCAATAAGTATTCTTCCCCTTTGTTATGGCAAGCCTAAAAAAGTTCAGGAGTAGACATTTCCTTAACAAGTCTCATAATAAGTTGCATGGACTACCTCATCTCTGTACCCCGCACATACAAGTATCCGTCCCTCAGTCGAGCAGTGAATTTCAAACACAGATTCAACCACATAGACCAGGGAGGTTTTCCAATGCCTCGCAAAGGGCACCTATTGGTAGATGGATACAAATAAAAAAGCAGACATCGCATATCACTGAGCATGGTGAAGTTATTCATTGAAATTTGGAAGTTGTATCAATACACCCAGTCACTACAAAGACACAGGCGTCCTTCCTAACTTAGTTGCTGAAGAGGAAGGAAACCTCTCAGGGATTTCACCATGAGGCCAATGATGACTTTAAAACAGTTAATTCTCTCTTATTACAGTCATTAAACTAAGGATGGATCAACAACATTGTAGTTACTCCACAATACTAACCTAAATGACCGATGGAAAAGAAGGAAGCCTGTACAGAACACAAATATTCCAAAACATATATCCTGCTTGCAATAAAGCACTAAAGTAAAACTGAAAATAATCTGTCATAGAAATTAACTTCATGTCTTGAATACAAAGCACTATGTTAGGGGCAAATCCAACAAAACATTACCGAGTACCACTCTTCATATTTTCAACATGATGCAGCCACCACCATGCTTATGTTTTATCATTCTTTCATAAAAAGAAACGTAGAGCTACACACAGGCAAAATCCAAGAGGAAAACCTGGTTTAATCTGCTTTCCAACAGACACTGGGAGACAAATTCACCTTTCAGCAGGACCATAACCTAAAACACAATAGGTTTCTGATTTAGGCCCCGGGCCACTAATCTCTAGGTTACTGCCTAATAATCTATTGTCCTAGGGAGACCAGGATGAAAAGCCTATCTCTTATCTGTTGATCTTCAGGGGAGGATTATGACTGGGTCCAGGGGGGGAAGAACTGCAGTAAATAAGGCCATGAAAGTCAACTGGACCATAAACTAGCTGATGACCCTGTCACATAAATAACAAAGGAGTATATTTATACATACAGCACTTCTCATCCTTTCATCTAGGCCTAATCATTGAGCTTTTAACAGAGTGCTGGAGGAAGATAACGACAGTTGATACTTTCTATGAGGATTGAGGCCCCACTTACCGAAGCTGTCGTCCGTGAGTTCTTCTCCGAGTCCCTCCGTTACAGATACGCCTCCGATTCCCTTCTCCCCTTTCATCGCCTATAGATACACATTAAGAACGTGTTAGTATTTAACATTGAGCTGTATTTCCACAGCATCAACCGTGTGATATGTTAAAGGGGAATGGAAACACTACGATTTACAACGCCAGCTGTAAACCGTCATATTGGCATTGTTTCGTCAATGGCAGGAGAGCATTTTGGAACTCCCCAAAATGGCTGAATTTACAGAGTAGCTCCAAGTCTGCGAATTAGTTTATTACAGAGAATTAAATAATTGTTAGTTAGGGAGCCAATAAACCTACTGAAGCCGTTCATGTTTGAGCCAATCATTGCCCAAGATCAAAGAGTCTATTCTCGTAGCAATAACAACACAGATATATGCCGCCTGAAACACCTCAGCTAAAGGGTTGGAATAGGCAAACAAACTGGTGTGAGTGGGGATGCTGCCAGGTAATGGCTAGAGTATGAGTGTGTGTGTTGTAGAGAGATGGTGGCGATACAGCACAAAATCCCAGCGGATGGTGGCTGGGTTCCTGTCAGTCTGTCTGGATGACGATGTAGTTGTTGAACGCGTCACTAATCCTTACGAAGGACTTCCTGGCTGAAGAGTTTACTCGGCCAGTCAGCAGTCGATATGCCAGTTAAATAATTTGTGAAATTTTGCTTGATTATCAATTGTTTAAGGTTATTATCATTAGTGGGTAGGTGTCCAATATATGTAGTATTCGTTATAGTATTCTATAACTCTGTTTATCATCAGTGCTGTTTGGCGCGTAGGTAACACATTTACCTTTCGATTAGACGACCAGAGTTCGAATCGTAGACATCATGATTCATGAAATCTCATTCTAACCAATAATGGGGCGTGCTCATTATAAATACATTGTGATTTAGTTTAGGTATCAGACTAACTTTTCTTATGATTTTGTTTGCAGAGCATACAGCCTGGCAGATTATCACCAGTTCACCCTATGGAGGGACACAAGGGAGAATAGCCAGAAGCAAAGGCATTGATTAAAATTAATTTAGTAAATCTAGCCTAAGACATATACCTAATGCCTGGGTCTTATGTAAAAAATAGTATGAGTTAGCTTGTCCACTATAACAGGTTCAAGTGTAACCAGATAAACTTGCTTTGAAGATAAAACTACTTTCAATGCGCACTAACCCGGTGTCCCTGTCGCTAGAGTAGTGACTTCAACTAGCTTTGGCTGCCTTCTATTGGAAAGGAATGGTACCTACACTGGAAACTAGTAGGCAGAGTCAAAGTAGACTTCAATAATATATGCCATTTAGCAGACACCTTTATCCAAAGCAAACTGGGTACATGGTAGTGGAAACAGATCATAGAAAGAGATTTACAATTTTGATATCATGGATGGTCAGTCCTTGCATCTATAACTCTGTCTATGAATTTGAGAGTGCTTACATTTCTCCGGCCCTATCCCTCAGCTTTTTACCAAAAGAAGAGCAGGGGGCCTCTTTGTTATGGTTTCTACTGCTGAATGCCACATTAAGAAGTTAAAATGCAGATTAAATACACACCAAAATATGCTACAGATACTATAAAAATGTCCCATCACTCAGACAGTGAATACACAGCATCCAGCACAGCAAACAATCAATTGTATTTTTACAAAAGCCCCTTTTACATCAAAATAATAACCAGAGTGGTAAGAGGGTGCAACAGTTCAACACTTCAGAAGCAAATGTCAGTTGGCTTTTCATAGCTGAGCATTCATAGGTTGAGAGAGTTGAAACAGCAGAACCGGGACAAGGTAGGTAGCACATCCATTGAAAAAGAGTAAAAAATAACATAAGCGGGAAAACTATTCCACTCGGATTCCCTTTATGGATGGGTGTATCTTTGAATTGGCTGTTGAATGGCCTGCTCCTTCTCCATTTTCGGAACACCATCCCGCTTCCCCAAAGTGATTGATAGTATATCTTGGCTCGCACTGAGATTGTGATTCTGAGCTCTCAGGTCCATACAGCGAGTTATGGTCTTCACTGATCTCACTCTCCGTCAACTCCATCTGTGGCGTATAGGGGCAGGACTCGATTGTATACTGATGGTCGTGGGCGCAATCTAGCTGGGCCCAGAGCTCTTTAGTGATGGTCCCGCTGGACCTCTTCTCCACCGCACAGGAACACTCTGGCACCAGGTGGTCAGTTTGGCATGCTGCAATAACCTTTCCTTCCTGTTGGAAGAAAACAATTAAGGCATCTATTAGGCTAGTTAAATAGAATTACTGCATATACTTGAAATAAACAATAGCCTTAGAAATAACACAGATTTGCAAGTACCACCTCTGCCTCCTGCACAGGCTCCTCCAGGATGAAAACATTTCAGGGATGAAGATGTCATCCTGAAAACAAACAAAATGTTTTGTTAAGACAACTGAACCCAAATATATCAGTTGGCATTAACAAGCTACCTGTCCTGTGTGCCTTGTCAACACACACACACAATAGAAGGACATTTATTTTTCAGCAAACATTAGCTATGTCAACTTCAGTCTCGCTAAATGAGGTGGAGCTAACAAAAGATCACAAAAATAAATCTGTCAACAAAATGTATTACAGTACTTGACTATCTGAGATGGAAGCTTGCTACAGTAACTAACGTTACCTAATATCAGGGGTACACAGATAAACTGTATTGCAATTTTAGTTGCAGTTGAGTTGCTTGCTAACGTTATTTGTTGGGGGGGGTGTTACACAAAACACTTCAGATGCAATTAGCTTGTTACCTTCATCTCGTGTCAAACGCTAGCCTGGCCCTTCATCGTGAAGTCTCCCTCCTAAGTGCTGTCTGCAGATCCTGCAAGCGCGAGCTGGCACGTCCTTTCTCTTCAGGACATGGAGCCACTTCTTCAAAAGTTGTAGATCCTTGGGCAGCCGATGGAAGTTTAGAGGGATTTTTTGGAGCCAATTCATACAGCCGGGGGCTGTTTGAATTGCCACTTGTTGTCGCCATCTTCATTGTCAACGCCTATCCTCACTCTCTTCGATTCACTCCGAGCGCAAATTCAATACCACAAACAATTTGCTGATTCCTGCCACACTGGCGTCAGTCGTTTCTATGGCAATTTAAAATGGTGCTGATCATTGCTCAAATAAACCTGGTCGACCATCAAAACACTAAATATAGAGATGTTTTTATGTTAAATGCACGTTTAGTATTAGTGGATTGAATATATATATATCAGGATATATATATTTGCTTAGATCTACTCCTGAAGTGTTTGCATTCCCCTTTAATGGCCAGGTAAGGGAAGGACACAGCAACATCAAGCCCTTTGTGTTTGAGTCAAGGCCATACATAGAGACTTCCTGAGAACTCGAGAACGCACCAGTCCACAGGCAAATGTCTTAGGTCGAGAAATTGCACGCACACACACCCAGGCTCTCTCTCCCTTCTCCCTCTCACCTCTCTGAACTTCTGAAGGTAGAGTTTCAGGGGCTCCACGTACATGTCGAAGCCCAGGGTGGACATGGCAAACAGGATGTCCTCGCCGTTGATGGTCTTCCTCTTCTCCTGGTGGCAGCGCTCACTGGCCTCCGACGTGATGAAGCTGATGAACTCGCTGACACACTCCTGCACACACTCCTTGGCATCTTTTGCTATCTGGACAGAATGAATAGGAAAAGGTGGATGTGTCAAAATGGTGCCTAAAAAGTTTGATTATGTGGAAATTACATTCAGGGCCAGTTTCCAGGACACAGATTAACAAGTAGTGATGGGGGGGGGTGATATGATATTTTGGGATGATATTTCAATATTTGAATATATATTTTTTATTTTCCAGCATTAGTTTGAGCTAGTCAGCACGAACATGATGATATTTGTCATCCTATAGCTTCTCTTTTTAAGTGATCCAACATGTTTTCAGCACTTGTATTATCAAAACTCATTTTCTCAACCTCTCTCGTCTCTCTGCAGCTGACATATAATGACCAATGTGTGGAACATCAAATTGCAATAAATATCAACTCAGCAAAAAAATAAACATCCTCACTGTCAAGTGAGTATATTAGGGGGGGGGGGGTCCAAATCAAAAGTACTGCATTGCATCTCCACCTCATGGACTGCACCAGATTTACCAGTTCTTGCTATGAGATGTTAACCCACTCTTCCACCAAAGCACCTGCAAGTTCCCAGACTTTTCTGGGGGGAATAGCCCTAGCCCTCTCCCTCTGATTAAACAGGTCCCAAACATGCTCAATGGGATTGATACGGGCTTTTCGCTGGCCATGGTAGAACACTAACATTCCTGTCTTGCAGGAAATCACGCACAGAACGAGCAGCGCGGCTGGTGGCATTGTCATGCTGGAGGGGCATGTCAGGATGAGCCTGCAGGAAGGGTGAGGGAGGAGGATCTCAATCCCATTGCGCACGTCTGGGGAGGATGTCTTCCCTGTAACACACAGCGTTGAGATTGCCTCCAATGACCACAAGCTCAGTCCGATGATGCTGTGACACACCGCCCAAGACCACGACGGACCCTCAATCACCAAATCAATCCCACTCCAGAGTACAGGCCTCGGTGTAACGCGAATCCGACCATCCCCCCTGGTGAGACAAACCATGACTCGTCAGTGAAGAGCACTTTTTGCTGATCCTGGCTGGTCCAGCGATGGTGGGTTGGTGCCCATAGGCAACATTGTTGCCGGTGATGTCTGGTGAGGACCTGCCGTACAACAGGCCTACAAGCCCTCAGTCCAGCCTCTCTCAGCCTATTGCAGACAGTCTGAGCACTGATGGAGGGATTGTGCATTCCTGGTGTAACTCGGGCAGTTGTTGTTGCCATCCTGTACCTGTCCCACAGGTGTGATGTTCGGATGTACAGATCCTGTTACCGTGGTATGCCACTGCGAGGACGATCAGCTGTCCATCCTGTCTCCCTGTAGCGCTGTCTTAGGCATCTCACAGGTCGGACATTGCAATTTATTGCCCTGGCCACATCTGCAGTCCTCATGCCTCCTTGCAGCATGCCTAAGGCATTGTTCACGCAGATGAGCAGGGAACCTAGCCATCTTTAATTTGGTGTCTTTCAGAGTCAGTAGAAAGGCCTCTTTAGTGTCCTAAGTTTTCAGAACTGTGACCTTAATTGCCTACCGCCTGTTGGTGTCTTAACGACCGTTCCACAGGTGCATGTTCATAAATTTTTTATGGTTCATTGAACAAGCATGGGAAACAGCGTTTAAACCCTTTACAGTGAAGATATTTTGATTTTTACAAATTATCTTGAAAAGGGGACGTTTCTTTTTTTTGCTGAGTTTAGAATCTAGAAAATCGCAAAATATATTGTATCGGCACCCAAGTATTGTGATATCGTATTGTGAGGTACGTGAGGCAATTCCCAGCCTTAATAAAATGCACGGTTATTGGAGAATCTTTGGAAAGTGTGTCCGGGAAACCACCCATCAGTGTTCAAATTTGATGTGTTGTTATCCTCTCTAGGCTCTCTAGACATGAGCGTCCCACCTGGCTAACATCCGGTGTAATTGCAGAGCGCAAAAATTCTAAATACACCATTCGTAACATTAAACATTCTTGTAAATACATGTATCTTACATCATTTAAAAGATACATTTCTTGATAATCCAACCGAAGTGTCAGATTTCAAAAAGGCTTTACGGCGAAAGCATACCATGCGATAATCTGAGGACAGCGCCCGGCACACACAAGTATTACTAGCATTTTTCAACCAAATATTAGCATCACGAAAGTCAGAAAAGGCAATCAAATAATCATTTACATTTGAAGATTTTATTTTGGCAATACAAAAGGTCCAATCTTCACAATAAATGGTTGTTTTGTTCGAAAAATCCATTTTTATAGCATCATTTTGTAAACGGCTTGTGTCATGGAATTCTGTCTCCTTCAACTTTCAACAAACCATTGCAAGTATTACGCACACTAAATTTATGTTTATCTAGTCATGTTTGGTTTCATTGCAATCCTCTTTTTGTTAGTAACACAACCATCCATGATGGTTCTTTTTGCGGGACGTATTGACCGAAAGGAACTGATTTGAACACACCAAACAATGACCTCATTGCGCGCCAATGATATGGCCAGTGCTTCGTTGATTGACTGTATTTCGGCCCAATGACCACTGATGGTCTTGAAATCTAGCTTGGTAGATAGCCAATGAGCTGAGGTAAATGGCAATATCTAATGGTTATGTCTGGGAAGACCAGCTCTTGAACCGAAAGTTGAGCTTAACACAGCCATTCGCCATTGAAATTTCTACCTGAAGGAGCCACGTTGTTTGCGCTTAGCAGTATTTGAGTCGAGATCATTTTCCGCTATTTTATCGAAAGAATTATGGCGAGTAAATCTGGAAAATCAAAAGGCAAAGTCCAGGTATACAGATCTACACGATATTATTGACAAATTGATAGAGAAAGTGACACAAAGTTACTTGATGAGTCAGATTGTGAGACAAGTTTGGACTCACAATTTGAGGAAATGTTTTTGCACGGAGAGGATACAATTTTAGACTGGTAAGTACCTCATGGCGTTGTTTGAAATGAATAATATCAAATATTATTCATTTGAGTTGTTGGAGATATTTTTATTTTATTTGACATATATACATATATAATCACTAATGAAATGTGTGAAATACACATGGCTCTACATTGTGGGTAGGGGGTATGTATGTCTGTGTCAGTATATATTAGATATTTTTTTACATGTATTTTTATCTAAACATGGAATGGAACAGCACCTCACCATAGTGATTGGGTTCCCTACTCTATAAAGAACCTGTGTGTCTGTGTCTTTATTTCACAGTCCCTCAGATTCTGATTGGGAGCCCCCACTGCCAAGTTGCCCATCCCACATAGGAGCTGGCTCATCTAACCAGACCCCTACTGTCTCCGGCTCCACACCTACCCCCGCCCGGCCAGGTGTGAAGTCAGTGATAAAGAAGTGGAGGTGGGAAAGAGATAAACCTGCAATCAGAGAGGAGAGTCGTTGGCACTCTGTGCTGGAGGAGGATGTGGCGCCACCACCTCCAATATTCAGACCGAAAAGGCCACCAGGACCTCAGCTGGACATGACCTCAAAAGTACAGCCCCATGCAACTTTTTCAGCTGTTTTTCACCTCGTCAGTTGTTGATTCCCTTGTGTTGAACACTAATAAGTATGGTGCTAAGAAGCAGGCAGGCAAGAAAGAGGGATGGAAGCCCATTTCCATGTCAGATCTTTTTTGTTACCTGTCAATGGTAATTTACATGGGTCTTGTGATGCTGAAAACCCTGAAAGACTACTGGAAAACTGCTCCCCTCTATCAACTGCCTTTCCCCTCCACTGTCATGTCATGCAAAAGGTTTCTGACAATCTCACGGGCGCTTCATATCAGTGACCCAGAAGTTGATGAGGACAATGAGTAGAGGCGAGGTTTGATAGGCTCTGCAAAATAAAACCTCTACCACTGTGTGGTTGAGGCCGGCAAGACCTATTTTCAGTCCGCCCAGAACCTTTCCATCGATGAGAGGATGGTAGCCTCAAAGGCCTGAATTGGCCTAAAACAATACATGCATAACAAACCAACTAAATGGGGTTACAAAAATGTGTTTTTGATGATTCTGCGTGTGCATATACATGCCATTTTTTTTTGCTGTTTTGAGCAGTTTTGCGACCGGTAAGGGCCACAGTTATGATTCCGTTAGTTATTCGATTTCCAACTGCTGGGGAAGGGCTACAAACTTTTTGTGGACAACTTCTACACAAGCCCTATCCTGTTCGCAGACCTGAGGAAGCTGGATGTGTGAGCTTGTGGCACCATTCGGACCAACAGAGCAGGCTTTCCGAAAACCAAGGTGAATGACACGCCTAAGCGGGCTGAGCGGGGTACCATGAGATGGATTCGCCAAGATGGCCTGCTCTTTGTGAAGTGGACGGATACCAGAGAGGTGGTCATGTGCTCCAGTATCCACAAGTCCTTCAGTGGAGATCACATTGTCAGGCGTGTGAAAGGCGCTACTGGGGCATGGACCACCAAAAATGTCCCCATTCCTGCAGCTATCAAGGACTACAACAAGAGCATGGGAGGTGTGGAGCTGTCAGATGCGCCGATAGGCTACTAAAATGTTCTCCACAAGACAATGAAATGGTACAAGACATTTTTCTATCATTTCATCGACATTGTTGTGGTGAATTCCTTCATCCTCCAGAAGCAAATGGCTAAGAGCTGTGGACAGCCCCCCCATCTCACAGCTAGCCTTCAGAGAGCTGCTCCTCCAGGAGCTTGCTACAACAAGTCCACTGCAGCAGCTTCTGTCCCTTCTGCTCCAACCAGTGGTGTTCACCTGCCCAGATTAATCTCTGCAGGCATGAGTGTGCCTCGGGGCAAAAAGGGCACAGTGGGGAGGCGTTGTGCACTTTGTCACAGGAAATGCCCCATCACCTGCACCACATGTTCAGCAACCCTCTGCTTTACAGAAGAAAGAGACTGCTATTGGGCATGGCATCAGTAGCACAATATTGTTTAGAGAACTAAGGGTCTTCACAATAGTGTACATTATACATTGAATGTGTGTCTATAGTTACCCTTGTTATTTTACATTTTTTTCAAATGTATTTTTTTTGTGGGGGTGTGCTAGAATATATTTTAGTACTTTGTATATAGCTATTTACTTCTAAATGTATCACTGTACCAATTCGGCCACTTGGGTACATTTGGGCAACTTGTGTGGGACACCTGGGTGTCTACATGCTCAATGTCATGTAGCTCACTCATTCCTGTAGATATCTTTCTGAAACTTTTTTCAAATACTGTTGCCCTCTTATGTTCTTCATCGAAATTATCCCCAGCATCATATCTGAATGTTTGGCTGTTCTTGTTCAGTTGAAAGATGCAACAACAATAAATAAAAACTGAACATTTATGTTTATTTCCTTGTATTTTCTTCTACCATATCTATGGTGTTATTCTCCTACATTCAATTCACATTTCCAGAAACTTCAGAGTGTTTCCTTTCAAATGATACCAAGAATATGCATATCCTTGCTTCTCGGCATGAGCTACAGTTAAATTAGGGCATGTCTACAGGCGGAAATTGAGAGAAGGGGGAGTATCCCAAAGAAGTTAATGGATCTGGTGAAAAATAAACACGGCCAGGTCAACCTGACATGTGCGACTTATTCACATCTATCACATCTGTTGTTAATCAGTCATGGAAGCCATGCTGGGTTGGAAAACAAGGAACAAAAGTCAGTCAGGCAGCAAACAAGCAACCTTTGAGAGCTTTACCACCTGTAGCTGGAACGAGGGAGTACCAGGAGGCTCAAGGACTATGGTGGAAATGACAAGATTATGTTATAATGCTGTTATTGCACCAGATGGTTGTTTTATGGAACATAATAAAAGGTTGTTAGAATTCTCATCTGTGTGTGTTCTACTGAGGATGGGCCTCTGAAAGATTTACGATGGCTTTGTGGATTCTGCATTCCAGGGCAAGAGTTAATGTATCTGTTCTATACGGTACCAAGGAGATATGGCTCTAGTATGGAGTTGGGGGGCCAGACACTGGTATCCACACAATGGGTTCTCATGTTTTTACAGCAGATACTGTGTGCTGTGAATTATAAGTATCTTTTATACAAATCTTAACCTTGTGACCCATTCCATACATCTATTGTGTGTCGTGTAGACTGAAGGAGGATGGACTTGGCTATAAAATGCTGTGGCTCAAACCAGCTGGTTGAGTTCTCAATGATTACTGTTGGATCCTGTGTTTTACATTATAGCCATTAGTATATATATATGATTAAATATTATCTGATGTTGGTTGTGTGAGGTGTCTGCATTTGTGCACTGGAGCATCATTATGAGATTAAACAACTGCTTGCTACTTGCCTGTTTGTGTGTGACAAGAACTGAGTAACATGGTGTAACCTGCATGTTGCAAAACTGTAGATAACAGCCCAGCAGAAGCTTTTGTCCTTGTGTTTGTATGTAACAATATTGAGCACATGGTGTGACTTGCTGTATCTTACAAAGTTGTGATAGGGAGGGGTGGCCATCACGAGGTTTAACTGAGATGGAAAATACAGAAGACGCAATGAGTTGGGGGGCACATTCAGAGCGTGGGGTTGCAGAACAAGCGGTCTTTTGTTAGATAACAGGAGCCAGGTGCGAGATAACGGTATGGAGCATGAGCGCATGGATGTTCTTCACAGCAACAGAAGCACCAAGAGGCGGGGACCCGCCTGAGCGCCTGCAATAGGCTGAGCAAGTTTAAACCACGCCCAGTCTCTACTGTAATAGGCCAACAGATGGGTTGGAACTGTCTATCACAGTATAAAGAATACTGTTCGCATACATCTTGTCAGTTCTCTGTTTTGCCCTGTGTGGTATTACAGTGAGCCCGTATATACGAAAGTTGCATTTGCCATATATTACTTAGCTAATAAAAAATACATAGTATAAAAATCAGTGACTCATTGTTATATTTATCCTGATACCAGATTCGAATTTACGCAACTCTGACATTACCACCAGTGGTGATTACCGACCAGCTCCATTACTGCAGTAATTCAATAAATAAAGTTAGATTGCATCATCAGTAGGTTAAAACTAACCTGTCTCACGACCTGTCTCAGCCTCCAGTATTTATGCTGCAGTAGTTTGTGTCGGGGGGCTAGGGTTAGTTTGTTATATCTGGAGTACTTCTCCTGTCCTATTCGGTGTCCTGTGTGAATCTAAGTGTGCGTTCTCTAATTCTCTCCTTTCTTTCTCTCTCTCTCTCTCTCAGAGGAACTGAGCCCTAGGACCATGCCCCAGGACTACCTGACATGATGACTCCTTGCTGTCCCCAGTCCACCTGGCCATGCTGCTGCTCCAGTTTCAACTGTTCTGCCTTACTATTATTTGACCATGCTGGTCATTTATGAACATTTGAACATCTTGGCCATGTTCTGTTATAATCTCCACCCGGCACAGCCAGACGAGGATTGGCCACCCCACATAGCCTGGTTCCTCTCTAGGTTTCTTCCTAGGTTTTGGCCTTTCTAGGGAGTTTTTCCTAGCCACTGTGCTTCTACACCTGCATTGCTTGCTGTTTGGGGTTTTAGGCTGGGATTCTGTACAGCACTTTGAGATATCAGCTGATGTACGAAGGGCTATATAAATAAATTTGATTTGATTGTTTTGAAGAAATCTTAAAAGTCCCTCCTTTTGATTACAATAATTTCCCCACAGGACATGTAGCCTGCTGTATGTTTGGGCCATGGCAGAGAAACACACCAACAATATGAATATTTAGTCTTGCCAAATTATATATGTATTCTTTTAAATGTAGTGTGTCCTTGGGTGACCTGAAAGGCGCTCCTGGGTACTCAGTCTCAGTGTTTCCTCTACCACTATGAGTCCAGCTTTCTTTAAAATACATGGCCTCAAATTGGTTATGACAATAATATAGGGGTTGTTGGAAGCCCTATATGATGATTATGTGGTCTATGTAGGGCTGGGCGGTATACCGTATTTTATGACATACCGGTATTGATGCAGGGACCGGTTTGGGTTTATACTTTACCTCCTATACCGGTATTTTAATGTTTTTGTGTTTTTCTTAAATGTATAGTTTATTCCCTACTTGAGTCATCTCTCCGCTCTTTCTCTCTGTGCCACGCCCCCTGTCACTCAAGGAGCGCATGTGATGTTCCTCAACCATGAGACACTTGCATTCAGTCTGCATAGTCAATGCAACACATGCTACAATGTTGATGACAACAATGCTGTTTTCACTTTGCTTCTTAATATAAATCCACTAGCGTTCAATAATGACACTATTAGTTTGTGTTTCGTACATCAGCTAACAGCTAGTTTGTCTTTTCTTAGCAAGTTGCCCTAAACATTGAGACACTAATTGTTAGCCGCTAATGCTAATAACGTACTGAGTAAGAGCAAACGTAGCTAGCTAATACAGCCTGAAAATGCCAGTGATGGTGTAGACCTAAATCAGCATGTTTGTGCAACAGTATCTAGCTTCAAAGAGGAATATGCAAAGCAAGAATATGTTAGCTACATGAAGTAGCTAAGAGAAATCAAGCAATGTAGCCAAAGCTTATAAGGTCCCCTAGGAAACACTTATCTACACTTTAGTTCCTAACCTGTCCCAATAACTCATCGCTGGAATTTTAATTCGTTGTCATCTCAAACAACACTGGATTCAAAGTGCCCACTATTATATTCTAACTATAGAATTAGAATAGTCATTCTATTTCCATGATTCCAACAGTTTTGCTCTAATTCGCAAGTCAAATCACAATTGCAACATTTGGTTAGAAATATCGTGCAGCCCTACGTGGAAGTGTGGAAATGATCTCAATTGAGCACTGCTGTAAAGTACTAAAGTAAAAATACTTTCAAGTACTACTTAAGTCATTTTTTTGGTATCTGTATTTTACTTCTTTTCCCCGACAACTTTTACTGCACTACATTACTAAAGAAAATACTGTACTTTTTACTCCAAACATTTTCCCTGACATATATAAGTACTCATTACATTTTCAATGCATAGCAGGACAGGAAAATGGTCCAATTCACACACTTGTCAAGAGAACATCCCTGGTCATCTATTGCCTCTGATCTGGAGGACTCACTAAATACAAATGTTTTGTTTGTAAATTTTGACTGTGTTCGTTAGAGTGTGCCCCTGGCTATCCGTAAATTTTAAAAACAAGAAAATGGTGCCATCTGGTTTGCTTAATAGGAAGGAATTTGAAATTATTTACACTTTTATTTTTGATAGTTAACTTCTTGGTGACAGGGGGGCAGTATTGAGTAGCTTGGATGAATAAGGTGCCCAGAGTAAACTGCCTGCTACTCTGTCCCGGATGCTAATATATGCATATGATTAGTAGAATTGGATAGAAAACACTGAAGATTCTAAAACTGTTTGAATGATGTCTAAGTATAACAGAACTCATGGCAGGAGAAAACCTGAGACAAATCCAGCCAGGAAGGGGGAAATCTGAGGTTTGTAGTTTCATTTAAGTGATTGCCTTACCAATATGCTATGTCTATGGGGCCAGAATGCACTTCCCAAGGCTTCCAGCAGATGTCAACAGTCTTTAGAAAGTTGTTTTAGGCTTCTATTGCGGAAATGGGTCAAACAAGAGCTTTTTCAAAAAGTGGACTAGGCTGTGGCCAATCAGTTGTTTACTACGCGGGCGTGCCGTTCCTTCTTTTTCCTCTGTAATGAATACGCTATTGTCCGGTTGGAATATTATTGAAGATTTATTATAAAAAAAGACCCTAAGGCTTGATTGTAAACATCGTTTGACATGTTTCTTCAAACTGTAATGGAACTCTTGACTTTTCGTCTGGATTGTGCCTTTGGAATAGTGAACTAATAGAGAACTAAAGGAGTGAACAAAACGAGGTATTTGGATATAAATATTGACGTAATCAAACATTTCTTGTGGAAGTGGGAGTCCTGGGAGTGCATTCCGACGAAGATCAGCAAAGGTAAATGAAGATTTGTGCTTCGCCCCACGGACCTCCCGGTCGCGGCCGGCTGCGACAGAGCCTGGGAGCGAACCCAGAGTCTCTGGTGGCACAGCTAGCACTACTATGCAGTGCCCTAGACCACTGCACAACCCGGGAGGCCCTCACTGTGGTTGGATTAACGAAAAGTGCAAAGTAAAATACTTGTATAGTTGAGGAATTTAAATGAGATTACTGTTGTTTGGAATTTGGCGCCGTGCACTTTCACTGGCTGTTGGCGTGGTGGGACGCTAGCGTCCTGAACGATCCCAGAGAGGTTAAGTACATTATCAATTACATCTATCATCTTTTGATACTTAAGTATATTTCAAATAAAAACCCTTTAGACTTTTACACAAGTAGTATTTTACTGGGTAACTTTCACTATGTAAATAATACTTTGATAACCATACATATGCTTGAAGGCCGTGACAGGCCTCTATACCTAATGCTTCAGACCTTAGTAACAAAGGGCATAAACAAACGGAGATTACTAATATGTTTGCTATAATGTTGCTGTAAACTGTTTTGGGTGCGCCTCTGCAAATGTTTCCACACATAGTCACGAAAACAGGAAGAGGGCCAAACCACAAGACTGGAGAAGCTGCATCTCGTGAGGACATAACTGCTGATGACAGGAACACACACACACACACACACTAACTGCCGAGGACACACAGATAAGACATACACCCACACATTGGGAGGAAGAGACACAGCCTTGACTTGCAGACACAAGCACACACACCCCACCCAGATACATTCACATTTAGAACCACACACCCAGCATTAAGCCTCAAGGGATCTTTTAGAACCACACACCCAGCATTAAGCCTCAAGGGATCTTGGGCGTATCTGCTTTTTGACACATGCAAACTATTGAGCAACACAAAACAGACATTAAGCAGGAACATTCTGAGACAATGGCAACAACAACCTTGGACCAATAAGGAGAGACAAGGCCCGGGTTTGGACCAATCCGAGGACCAGACCTTCCAGAATCAACCTACTTTCTGTACTGTATAAAACATGTATGCTGTCTAAATTAGGGGCTCTCTTTTTCTGACTCCCTCTGAGTTCAAGGAACAGAGCCCGTATACGCTGTACACAATACTTTTACTCTGAATAAACTGCAGATTGTTAAACTTTAGCTCCTCGTCTGAACTGATCCTTGACCGACTCGCTCACCTAAACATCTCACCTTTTATCAACAACTACCGATGCCAAAGCTACCGTGCATTCCTAAATAACGTAGGTACATGACGTAATAACGCCACGTAAACATTTTCACTACATTGTGCAACACAGCCTTCCTAACCTAGCCCAAACAATGTTTGCTGTATGCAGTGTTGGCAACGTCGTCGCTATATTTGGCGAGTATTCAGACCCCTCTAGCGACACATTTTCAAAAAAGTGACTAGCGACAAATATAGCGACTTTTTCTGGTGTTATTGGAGACTTTTGGAGCCTCTGACGTGAAAGCATGTATCGTTCTAACTGTCCTTAACGAGCAGCGGGTGCTGTCGTGGGCCCCACCCCCGTCCCAGTCCTCATGCAGCAGTCCCTCCCAGCTGCAGTCAGAGCAGGAGATGTTCACCCCTCTGCGTCAGACTGCAAATGAATCGCGCATGCGGGAAGCCGCCGCTGGCCGATCCCGCCCTGGCTTACATTTTAAAAATAATAAATGAATTATTATTCATTTATTAGGGCCAGACTAGTTACTATAATTTTCTCACATTGCCATTGAAAGTTTTTTCTATTTGGTTCATTTAGATTGTTATTGTAGATTTTTGTATACAAAATGTAAAAAAATGTTATGGTTAAAAATGTTAATGTTTTATTGTGACTTGTTGTAGGCTCCTAAGTGGACCATAAGGTTAAAAACCAAAACAAATTAAGAAAAATACAATTAAAAAATAAAACAAAAATAAAATTAAAAACGAAGTAACTCCGCCAGTGTCTATTTTGGGTCACTTTTGCAGGTCCCAAGCCCGGATAAAGGAGGGTTGGAATTGTGACGTAAAAAACATGAATCAAAATAAGAAAGTTAATTTGTAGATCTAAACATATTTAGTGTGTTTTTTACAAACTTTTGTCTCTCCCACGACGTTATTTCTCTCTCCTACAGTGTCCATCAATTACATGGCCAATTATGCAAATTAGGTGATGACGTCACTTAGCGACTTCTAACGACTTTTACGACAGCCAATAGCTACTTTCATTACTGAGGAGTTGGCAACACTGTCTGTGTGGATCGAGCAATCATTTGAAAGAGTAAGAACATTTCAGCGAGACAACTCAAAGTGAAATCCATTAAAGCCAAGATAATGGATTCATTGCCCTTGACAATCAACCGTTCTCTGTCGTGGGTGATGTTGGCTTTCACCTACTGGTTGAGCACCGGAACACACTACCAAGTGCGCCATTTTCTGATGTTGCCCTACCAGAGTTACACAGTAATAGAGTCACTGATATTAGCTTCACGACATACAAACTATGGAATGCTGTTTGGGTCTTTGCATGTCAAAAAAGATACAGCAGCACTGTCAAAGCTGTACAAAAGTCTGCAAACAAGCAAACACCGGCCACGAATGATGTATTTACAATACCGCTTTGGTAATATAGCGGGTTTTTTTACTTCTGGGGTAAACAATGACCAGTAGAAACTGCAGTCATTTTCATTATTCCCTAGCAATGATTTAGGAATACTTGTGAGTAAGTATTAGCTAGGTTGCAACTTGTTGTTCATCTTTTGAAATCAAACTTCAGTTCATGAAAATAAATAGCTAACTTAAAACTCACTCACTTTTGTTCATCGCCTTGGTCCGTACAATTGACCTTATTATAGCCCCCCAAAAATGTAATACTTCCAGATCAACTATAATGTCAATACCATTGTAAAGCACAATTTCTCCCCTTTCCAACAGAATCAATCAGTTTTTTCAACTTTTCTCCAATACTATAGAGCCATTACCATGTCGATCAACGCTTGAATAGAAACCTAGTTCACACCCTGATTTTGAAGTCAACACAGTCGCTACAATCTCATTAGTTTTCTTTGTAGCCTCGTTTGAGTGTTGCAGTTGCGCACATTTGTACGGAATGGGGTGAGTTTATGTTAACCAGCTACTTAACCCTGTTGCCCAAAGCTAACGTTATAAGAGGTAAGCTAGCTTCATCTGGCTAGTGAGGCTCGACCGGACTGGGTTATGTGTTGTGAAGCTAGCCACAATAAGGATTAGGCACAATAATGGAATTTGAGGGTTGCCTTCAAAATAAAAGTACGTCATTGACAGTGATGCAAATGAATACAAATAGTAGAATTATGCCATACTTTTATTTTGAAGGCTAACCACAAAGTCCTCTATTGTGGCTAATCCTTATTGTGGCTAGCTTCACATAGATGGATCTGACCACCATTATAAATTAGGGTTATTTTAGATGACACCTAGCTATATAGTTAATTAGCTAACTATAGCTACTGAAACAGATTGTGTTATTTGACATGTCAAATAGTGGTATTTGATGTGCATCTTTTTTGACAAGCAAACACCGTTCCACAGAAATCCTGGTTGAGAATGAAACGACTGAACAAATGAACAACGAAACAGCAAGTAAGTGAAAGAAATAGGTTTTGATTGTGTTTGACTGGTAATGGGGACATACGTAAATGCCAACAAAATAACTTTTTGGTCAGTATGGTGTGTAACCTATATTTAACTAGGCAAGTAAGTTAAGAACAAATTCTTATTTACAATGACGGCCCAGATGACCCTGGGCCAATTGTGTGCTGCCCTATTGGACTCCCAATCACGGCCGGATGTGATACAGTCTGGATTCGAACCAGTGACTGTAGTGACGCCTCTTGCACTGAGATGCAATGCCTTAGACCGCTGCGTCCATGTGTGTGTTAACTGTACTATAATGCTTAAATGGCAGCTAAAATGTAAAAAATAATACAAAATCGGTATTGGTAACGTTTTTTGGAAGCAAGAAAAATATTGGATATCGGTATCGGCCAAAAATGTAAAATCAGTGCATCACAAAAAATGTTTATTACTTTAAGCATACACCATCATCAAGTCTGCTGACAACACGACGGTGGTAGGCCTGATCATCGACGACGACGAGTCAGCCTACAGGAAAGGAAGTCAGAGACTTAGTAGTGTGGTGCCAAGACAACTACCTCAACTCAGTAAGCCCAAGGAGCTGATTGTGGACTATAGGAGAAAGAGGGGAGAGCACGCCCCATCCACATCAATGGGGCTGTATTGAAACGGGTTGAGAGTTTCCAGTTCCTTGGAGTCCTACATCACTAAGGACTTAACATGGTCCACACACACCCGCACAGTCGTGAAGAGGGCACGGTAGTGCCTCGTCCCCAAGAGAGAATCTTGACTGGCAGCATGACCGCAAGCGCCACAAAGAGTGATGTGGACAGCCCATTACGTCACTGGGGCTGAGCTCTCTGCCATCAGAATCTCTATATCAGGCGGTGTCAGAGGAAGGCCTGAAGAATTGCCAAAGACTCCAGTCACCCAAGCCATAGACTGTTCACTTTGCTACCGTCCGGCAAACGGTAACGGAGCATTGGCTCTCTGACCAACAAGCTCAGAGACACCTTCTACCCCCAAGCCATGCGACTGCTAAATAGCCAGACTGCAGTCAATTAAATGGTACCATAACTATCTTGCACTGACCCTATGCACTCACTAGACTTTATATACACACACACTATACACTACTGTCACTTCCACACAAATCCCTCACACATTCAAACACTACTTCCACACACACACATTCAAAACCTAAAACCTCATTAAATAGTTTCCCCCCCTCGTCAATCAACACACAATACCCCATAATGAAAAACAGCTTTTTAGAAATTGTACATATCTATTCAGACGCTTTACTCAGTACTTTGTTGAAGAACTTTGGCAGCTATTACAGCCTCGAGTCTTCTTGGGTATGATGCTACAAGCTTCACACACCTATATTTGAGGAGATTCTCCCATTCTTCTCTGCAGATCTTCTCAAGCTCTGTCAGGTCTGTGTTCTTAGGGACATCTGTGATAGAAAAAGTACATATGTACCTGGTTTACTTGATATTAATGGTTAACAATTAATATTTCACTAATAATAAGACATTTCTGTCCCATTAGTGTCTGTGTTTCCATGGGCTCCACTAGTTCCCTGCAGCTAATCTGGGGGTATGGTCACTGGAGATGGCTTGGGCTAACAAATGGGTTAAAGACTGCATTACATAGACAAAAATGTGTTTTACTAAGGGATAGCTTAGGAGTAGAACAATCACTCATCGTCTCAAAACCATCATTGCATCTGGGAAACTAAGCCAGGGTGGGGTTAAGACAACAACCCACTTGCAGATAACGACAAGACGAAGCCAGAGTGGTTTATGATGCTCCTTGGTCTGCATAAGGGGGGGTTGTGGTTAGGTTACTTACTTAACACTCAAAGGGGGTGTTAATCAACATTAAATAAATACATTTTTTGAAGAAAGGACCAAATCTCTCTCAGTACTGAATTTCCACAACACTTTCAATGCTGCAGAAATGTTTAGGTACCCTTCCCCAGATCTGTGCTTCAACACAATCCTGTCTCGGAGCTCTACAGACAATTTATTCGACCTCATGGCTTGGTTTTTGCTCTGACATGCACTGTCAACTGTGAGACCTTATATAAACAGGTGTGTTCTTTTCCAAATCATGTCCAATCAATTGAATTTACCACAATCAAGTTGTAGAAACATCAATGATGATCAATGGAAACAGGATGCACCTGATCTCAATTTCGAGTCTCAGAGCAAAGGGTCTGAATACTTATGTAAATAAGATATTTCAAATAACAAAACAAAAATTAACACACACAAAAAAATAACTGTTTTCGCTTTGTCATTATGGGGTATTGTGTGTAGATTGATGAGGAAAAACATTATTTTAATACATTTTAGAATAAAGCTGTAACGTAACAAAATGTGGAAAAAGTCAAAGGGTCTGAATACTTTCCCGAAGGCACTTGTAACACACACACACACAATTTTTTGTTTTTTTCTCTCTGCACAGACCATACAAACGCTCCTCACCGCGTGGCCGCGGCCACCCTACTCTGGTGGTCCCAGCGCGCACGACCCACGTGGAGTTCCAGGTCTCCGGTAGCCTCTGGAACTGCCAATCTGCGGTCAACAAGGCAGAGTTCATCTCAGCCTATGCCTCCCTCCAGTCCCTCGACTTCTTGGCACTGACGGAAACATGGATCACCACAGACAACACTGCTACTCCTACTGCTCTCTCTTCGTCCGCCCACGTGTTCTCGCACACCCCGAGAGCGTCTGGTCAGCGGGGTGGTGGCACCGGGATCCTCATCTCTCCCAAGTGGTCATTCTCTCTTTCTCCCCTTACCCATCTGTCTATCGCCTCCTTTGAATTCCATGCTGTCACAGTTACTAGCCCTTTCAAGCTTAACATCCTTATCATTTATCGCCCTCCAGGTTCCCTCGGAGAGTTCATCAATGAGCTTGATGCCTTGATAAGCTCCTTTCCTGAGGACGGCTCACCTCTCACAGTTCTGGGCGACTTTAACCTCCCCACGTCTACCTTTGACTCTTTCCTCTCTGCCTCCTTCTTTCCACTCCTCTCCTCTTTTGACCTCACCCTCTCACCTTCCCCCTACTCACAAGGCAGGCAATACGCCCGACCTCATCTTTACTAGATGCTGTTCTTCCACTAACCTCATTGCAACTCCCCTCCAAGTCTCCGACCACTGCCTTGTATCCTTTTCCCTCTCGCTCTCATCCAACACCTCCCACACTGCCCCTACTCGGATGGTATCGCGCCGTCCCAACCTTCGCTCTCTCTCCCCCGCTACTCTCTCCTCTTCCATCCTATCATCTCTTCCCTCCGCTCAAACCTTCTCCCACCTATCTCCTGATTCTGCCTCCTCAACCCTCCTCTCTTCCCTCTCTGCATCCCTTGACTCTCTATGTCCCCTATCCTCCAGGCCGGCTCGGTCCTCCCCTCTCGCTCCGTGGCTCGATGACTCATTGCGAGCTCACAGAACAGGACTCCGGGCAGCCGAGCAGAAATGGAGGAAAACTCGCCTCCCTGCGGACCTGGCATCCTTTCACTCCCTCCTCTCTACATTTTCCTCCTCTGTCTCTGCTGCTAAAGCCACTTTCTACCACGCTAAATTCCAAGCATCTGCCTCTAACCCTAGGAAGCTCTTTGCCACCTTCTCCTCCCTCCTGAATTCTCCTCCCCTCCCCCCCCTCCTCCCTCTCTGCAGATGACTTCGTCAACCATTTTGAAAAGAAGGTCGACGACATCCGATCCTCGTTTGCTAAGTCAAACGACACCGCTGGTTCTGCTCACACTGCCCTACCCTGTGCTCTGACCTCTTTCTCCCCTCTCTCTCCAGATGAAATCTCGCGTCTTATGACGGCCGGCCGCCCAACAACCTGCCCGCTTGACCCTATCCCCTCCTCTCTTCTCCAGACCATTTCCGGAGACCTTCTCCCTTACCTCACCTCGCTCATCAACTCATCCCTGACCGCTGGCTACATCCCTTCCGTCTTCAAGAGAGCGAGAGTTGCACCCCTTCTGAAAAAACCTACACTCGATCCCTCCGATGTCAACAATTACAGACCAGTATCCCTTCTTTCTTTTCTCTCCAAAACTCTTGAACGTGCCGTCCTTGGCCAGCTCTCCCGCTATCTCTCTCTGAATGACCTTCTTGATCCAAATCAGTCAGGTTTCAAGACTAGTCATTCAACTGAGACTGCTCTCCTCTGTATCACGGAGGCGCTCCGCACTGCTAAAGCTAACTCTCTCTCCTCTGCTATCATCCTTCTAGATCTATCGGCTGCCTTCGATACTGTGAACCATCAGATCCTCCTCTCCACCCTCTCAGAGTTGGGTATCTCCGGCACGGCCCACGCTTGGATTGCGTCCTACCTGACAGGTCGCTCCTACCAGGTGGCGTGGCGAGAATCTGTCTCCTCACCACGCGCTCTCACCACTGGTGTCCCCCAGGGCTCTGTTCTTGGCCCTCTCCTATTCTCGCTATACACCAAGTCACTTGGCTCTGTCATAACCTCACATGGTCTCTCTTATCATTGCTATGCAGACGACACACAATTAATCTTCTCCTTTCCCCCTTCTGATGACCAGGTGGCGAATCACATCTCTGCATGTCTGGCAGACATCAGTGTGGATGACGGATCACCACCTCAAGCTGAACCTCGGCAAGACGGAGCTGCTCTTCCTCCCGGGGAAGGACTGCCCTTTCCATGATCTCGCCATCACGGTTGACAACTCCATTGTGTCCTCCTCCCAGAGCGCCAAGAACCTTGGCATGATCCTGGACAACACCCTGTCGTTCTCAACCAACATCAAGGCGGTGGCCCGTTCCTGTAGGTTCATGCTCTACAACATCCGCAGAGTACGACCCTGCCTCACACAGGAAGCGGCGCAGGTCCTAATCCAGGCACTTGTCATCTCCCGTCTGGATTACTGCAACTCGCTGTTGGCTGGGCTCCCTGCCTGTGCCATTAAACCCCTTCAACTCATCCAGAACGCCGCAGCCCGTCTGGTGTTCAACCTTCCCAAGTTCTCTCACGTCACCCCGCTCCTCCGTTCTCTCCACTGGCTCCACCGCTACAAGACCATGGTGCTTGCCTACGGAGCTGTGAGGGGAACGGCACCTCAGTACCTCCAGGCTCTGATCAGGCCCTACACCCAAACAAGGGCACTGCGTTCATCCACCTCTGGCCTGCTCGCCTCCCTACCACTGAGGAAGTACAGCTCCCGCTCAGCCCAGTCAAAACTGTTCGCTGCCCTGGCCCCCCAATGGTGGAACAAACTCCCTCACGACGCCAGGACAGCGGAGTCAATCACCACCTTCCGGAGACACCTGAAACCCCACCTCTTTAAGGAATACCTAGGATAGGATAAGTAATCCCTCTCACCCCCCTTAAGTTTTAGATGCACTATTGTTAAGTGACTGTCCCACTGGATGTCATAAGGTGAATGCACCAATTTGTAAGTCGCTCTGGATAAGAGCGTCTGCTAAATGACTTAAATGTAATGTAAACAATATGGCTGGGCGATATGGCCAAAATATAATTTCACAAAAAATTAAAAATAAATAACCCTGGGCTGGTATGGTGCTATTTTATGTTTTTGAATAATAAAGGACTCTAGCTTGAAATATATACTTATTCATGTTACTTTAACTACTTTACATCTATTATGTAATTGTTAAATCTCATGGATCCTATGGAGAAGGCCAAAGGGTAACAGTCTGGTTTCAGTCACTGATAAGGTTGGATAGCCATGGATTAGGGAGGAAGGAGGAATGTGGGCGGAGGTCAGGTTCTATTGCACACATTCTATTACACACATACACTATTGTTCCTTCAAATACGTTATCGGCATTTACAGACACAACTTGTAGACATTAGACATTATCTACAACTTGTTCTGGGACTTTCCCACAAACAGGACCAAGCCTGGCCTGATGAGGAGTGACTGACTCCATCCTACCTGGAGGGGTGCTCTCATCTTATCTATGAACATAGACAGGGCTCTAACTCCTCTAGCTCCACAATGAGATAGGGTGCAGGCCAGGCAGCAGGCTGTTAGCTACCCTGCCAACTTAGTGGAGTCTGCCACTAGCATAGTCAGTGTAGTCAGCTCAGCTATCCCCATTGAGACAGTGTCTGTGCCTCGATCTAGGCTGGGCAAAACATGGCGGTGTTCGCCTTAGCAATCTCACTGTAAAAAAGACCTCCTCCATTCCATTATTGAAAGCGATTGTGATCTCACATCTCAAAATAGGGATACTTAATGTTTAGATCCCTCACTTCCATGGTAGTTAGTCAATGAACTAATCGCTGATCATAATCTTAAATCCTGATGAATTTACTGTATTAAATGAGGCCTTTCCTCCTGTTTACACTAGTGACCATATCCCCTGCGCGTCCCGCATAGGCAGAGGTGTTGCTAACATTTACAATAGCAAATTTCAATTTAAAACAAAATGACTGCGTTTTCTTCTTTTGAGCTTTTAGTCATAAAACCTATGCAGCCTCCTACTAAAGCACTTTTTATAGCTACTGTTTACAGGCCTCCTGGGCCATATACAGTGTTCCTCACTGAGTTCCCTGAATTCCTATCGGATCTTGTAGTCCTGGCAGATAATATTCAAATTTTTGGTGACTTTAATATTCACATGGAAAATTCCACAGGCCCACTCCATAAGGCTTTCGGAGCCATCATCGACTTAGTGGGTTTTGTCCAACATGTCTCCGGACCTACTCACTGCCACAATCATACTCTGGACCATGTTTTCTCCTGTGGAATAAATGTTGTGGATCTTAATGTTTTTCCTCATAATCCTGGACTATCAGACCACCATTTTATTACGTTTGCAATCGAAACAAATAATCTGCTCAGACCCTAACCAAGGATCATCAAAAGCCAGGCTATAAATTCTCAGACAACCCAAAGATTCCTAGATGCCCTTCCAAACTCCCTCCACCTACCCAAGGACGTCAGAGTACAAAAAACAGAGGAACTCAATTTAACCTTGCATAATACACTAGACGCAGTCACACCCCTAAAAACAAAAAACATTTGTCATAAGAAACAAGCTCCCCGGTATGAAGAAAATACCCGAGCCCTGAAGCAAGCAAGCTTCCAGAAAATTGGAACGGAAATGGTGCTCCACCAAACTGGAAGTCTTCCAACTAGCTTGGAAAGACATGTGCAGTATCAAAGAGCCCTCACTGCTTTTCGATCATCCTATTTTTTTTTCAACTTAATTGAGAGGAATAAGAACAAACCAAAATGTATTTTTGATACTGTCGCAAAGCTAACTATTAAGCACCATTTCCCAAGAGACGATGGCTTTCACTTCAGCAGTGATAAATTCATAAACTTCTTTGACGAAAAGATTATGATCATGAGAAAGCAAATGACGGACTCCTCTTTAAATCTGCGTATTTCTCCAAAGTTCAGTTGTCCTGAGTCTGCACAACACTGCCAGGACCGAGGATCAAGGGAGACACTCAAGTTCCTTAATACTATTATCTATTAAGACATTGATGAAAATAGTCATGGCCTCTAAACCTTCAAGCTGCATACTGCACCCTATTCCAACTAAAATACTGAAAGAGCTGCTTGCTGTGCTTAGCCCGCCTATGTTGAATATAATAAACGTCTCCCTATTGTTAGTTTCTAATTTTTCAGAGTAAATAACTCACGGACACTAGAGAAGCTTAACTTCTTTGGGAACGGGGAGCAGTATTGAGTAGCTTGGATGAATAAGGTGCCCAGAGTAAAGTGCCTGCTACTCAGTCCCATAAGCTAGAATATGTATATAATTAGTAGATTTGGATAGAAAACTCTAAAAGTTTCCAAAACTGCTAAAATAATGTCTGAGTAAACAGAACTCATATGGCAGGCAAAAACCTGAGAAAAATGCAACCAGGAAGTGGGAAATCTGAGTTTTGTGGTTTAAGTGATTGCCTATCCAATATACTATGTCTATGGGGTCAGATTGCAATTCCTAAGGCTTCCACTAGATGTCAACAGAACCTTTTTTCAGGCTTCTACTGTGAAAGGCGAGCGAATAAGAGCTGTTTCAACCAGTGGTCTAGCTGAAAGCCTCGAGTTGTTTATCGCGTGCGGCCATGAGTGCGAGCTCCGTTCTCTTTCCTTTCTAAAGACAAAGGAATTGTCCGGTTGGAATATTATTGAAGATTTATGATAAAAACATCCTAAAGGTAGATTATATACATCGTTTGACATGTTTCTACGAACTACAATTTCTGGTTCGACAGGAAGAGGGTAATAGGGTAATGAATCATAATTTCTCCCTTCAGGGGATCTGACCTGACCTCCTGACCTCAACCTAATCCACAGATGTTCATCCACTTGCCCTATTGCAATTCTGACTTCCTCCCGTCCACCCAACACATTCCAAAGCCATCGGTCTTTCTACAGAGAACCATTAACTTCTTATGTAAAACCAGTCTTACACTCCTTAATATACTATGCTTCTGATCTATCATGTCTCCAGTATGTCAATGTTCAAAGTTTACCCCGAATCCAACACTATCCACCGGATGTGTACCAAACTTACTAAAAGTGGCAGTAATAAAGCCTCTCATGAAAAGCAAAACCTTGACCCGGAAAATATAAAAACTATCGGCCTATATCGAGTCTCCCATTCCTTTAAAAAAAAAATTGAAAAAGCTGTTGTGCAGCAACTCACTACCTTACCAAAGACAAACAATGGAAACTAAATGCTTCAGTCTGGTTTTAGACCCCATCATAGCACTGTGACTGCACTCGTGAAGGTGGTAAATGACCTTGTAATGGCGTCAGACCAAGGCTCAGCATTTGTCCTAGTGCTCCTAGACTTTAGTGCTGCTTTTGATGCCATCGATCAGCACATTCTTTTGGAGGGATTGGAAACACATATTGATCCACACGGACAAGTTCTGGCATTGTTTAGATCTTATCTGTCGGAAAGATATCAGTTTGTCTCTGTGGATGGTTTGTCCTCTGACAAATCAACTGTAAATGTTGGTTTTCCTCAAGGCTCCGTTTTAGGACCACTATTGTTTTCACTATATATTTTACCTTTTGGGGATGTCATTCGGAAACATAATGTTAACATTCACTGTTATGCGCACGATACACAGCTTTACATTTCAATGAAACATGGTGAAGCCCCAAAATTGCCCTCCCTGGAAGACTGTGTTTCAGACATAAGGCAGTGGATGGCGGCAAATGTTTTACTTTTCAACTCTGACAAAACAGAGATGCTAGTTCTAGGTCGCAAGAAACAAAGAGATCTTCTGTTGGATCTGACAATTAATTGATGGTTGTACAGTCATCTCAAATAGAACTGTGAAGGACCTCAGCGTTACTCTGGACCCTGATCTATCTTTTGACGAACATATCAAGAATGTTTCAAGGACAGCGTTTACATCTTCGTAACATTGCAGAAATCAGAAACTTTATGTCCAAAAATGATGCAGAAAAACTTAACCATGCTCTTGTCACTTCTAGATTAGAATACTGCAATTCTCTACTTTCCTGCTACCTCGATAAAGCACTAAATAAACTTCAGTTAGTGCTAAACACGGCAGCTAGAATCTTGATTATAACCCAAAAATGTGATCATATTACTCCAGTGCTAGCCGCTCTACACTGGCTTCCTGTTAAGGCTAGGGCTGATTTCAAGGTTTTACTGCTAACCTACAAAGCATTACATGTGCTTGCTCCTACCTATCTTCTGATTTGGTCCTGCCGTACATACCTACACATACGCTACGGTCACAAGACGCAGGGCTCCTAATTGTCCCTAGAATTTCTAAGCAAACAGCTGGAGGCAGGGTCTTTCTCCTATAGAGCTCCATTTTTATGGAATGGTCTGCCTATCCATGTGATAGATGCAGACTCAGTCTCAACCTTTAAGTCTTTACTGAAGACTCAAGGGGTGTGAAGGCTTGCCGTCTCTGCCTGGCCGGTTCCCCTCTCTCCACTGGGATGCTCTGCCTCTAACCCTATTAAGGGGGCTGGGTCACTGGATTACTGGTGCTCTTCCATGCCGTCCCTAGGAGGGGTGCATGACTTGAGTGGGTTGAGTCACTGACGTGATTTTCCTGTCCGGGTTGGCGCCCCCCTCGGGTTCGTGCCACCCTCAGGTTCGTGCCATGGGGGAGATCTTTGTGGGTTACACTCGTCTCAGGGTAGTAGGTTTAAAATATCCCTCTCATGGTGTGGGGGCTGTTCTTGGCAAAGTGGATGGGGTTAAATCCTGCCTGTTTGGCCCTGTCCGGGGGTATCGTCGGACAGGGCCACAGTGTCTCCCGACCCCTCCTGTCTCAGCCTCCAGTATTTATGCTGCAATAATTGAATGTGTCTGTGAGCTAGGGTCAGTCTGTGATATCTGGAGTATTTCTTTCTTATCCAGTGACCTGTGTAAAATGAAGTGTGCTTCCCTCTACCGCACCTGCAGTCTCTAACTCTGAATGATCGAATACGAAAAGCCTATTTACTCCTGAGGTGCTGACCTGTTGAACCCTCGACAACCACTGATTATTATTTTCTGGCCCTGCTGGTCATCTATGAACATGTTCTGTTATAATCTCTACCCGGCACAGCCAGAAGAGGACTGGCCACCCCTCATAGCCTGGTTCCTCTTGAGATTTCTTCCTAGGCTACGGTCTTTCTAGGGAGTTTTTCCTTGCCACTGTGCTTAATAATATAATGCTTCTACAGCTGCATTGCTTGCTGTTTGGGGTTTTAGGCTGGGTTTCTGTACAGCACTTTGTGACATCGGCTGATGTAAAAGGGCTTTATAAATAAATTTGATTGATTGACACACACCACCTGAGTTCCTGCCTAGCAACAGCGATGTATTGGATGTCTCGATGTGCAAGGACGAAACCGCCTAACAGGAGGGTATAAATCTTTCAGCTGTTTGATCTCGATTTTCCTAGTCATCCGTTCGAGTTTACAGAATTATCATTCTATTTCCATGATTCTAAGTTCACCCAAGTTTTTGCTCTAAATCGGAAGTCGATTCCCAACTGCAACATTTTATTAAAAATAAGCCCTAGATTGTTTGCCCATATGGTGCGTAGTGTGGAAATGGACTCAAATGAGTGCAGAAATTGAAAATGAACATTTTGTTTTGTTCTTTAGTATGAAACAATCAGAATGGAGAAAGACACATTGAAATCACTTAGAATGTATGCGTTGCAACAGTGGCAACACATATTTCAATGGGTCTTTCTCCATTCTGATTGTTTCATACTAAAGAACAAAACAATATTTTCAGTTTCATCAATTTGGAGCAAAAAACTTGGGTGAACTGTTGGAATCATGGAAATATAATGATTATTCTAATTCTAGTTAGAATATAATAGTAGGCACTTTGAATACAGTGTTGTTTGACATGAGAATGAATGAAAATGCCAGGGAAGAGTTATTGTGACAGGGTAGGAACCAAATTGTGTTTCCAAGGGGACCCTATAATCTTCTGCTACATTGAATGTTTTCTCGTAGCTAATATATTCATGCTTCATGTATTCCGATTTGATTTAGAAGATACTGTTGCACAAACATGCTGATTTAGGTCTACACCACCACTGGCATTTTCAGGCTGTATTAGCAAGCTACGTTTGCTCTCAGTACATTTATTAGCTAGCTAGCTATTAGCATTAGCGGCTAACAATTAGCATCTCAAAATATTTAGGGCAATTTGCTAAGACAGACTAGCTGTTTGCTGATGTAAGAAACACAAACTAAGTGTCATTATAGAACGCTAGTGGATTTATATTAAGAAGCTAAATAAAAACAACATTGTTGTAATAGGTTCTGACTTCTAAACTTAAAATATGAAATATCCTTGTTCATGGTACTGAGGGAGAGAGGGGAACGTTTACATTCTGTCAGAACATGTTATTCTTAGACATCAGGTATCCTATGGAAAGGAGAAGGGTACAGTCTGATACAAGTCAACATGACAGCTGTGAGTTGGGGAGAAGTGAGGAATTTGGGCTGAGGTCAGGTCAGCGAGAGAGCTATTGTTCTGTTTGGAGCCTGTTTCTGGGCGAAAGATTCATGTTTTGTGTGTGTGTGACCAGTACGACCATACATCATCGACAGTCAAAGGTGCTTGCTTGCCCAACTTGGGGGAACCGTTGAGCTACCGTTAGAGGAACCATGTCTGGAGTGACTTCCTGTCATTTTGCCCCCCATTAGCCTCACTCAGTTGCGACAGACTGAGGTAACCATTTCACCCAGTTGACTGAGCCTGACGTCTGACTGAGCCTGACGTCTGACTGAGCCTGACGTCTGACTGAGCCTGACGTCTGACTGAGCCTGACGTCTGACTGAGCCTGACGCCTGACTGAGCCTGACGCCTGACTGAGCCTGACTGAGCCTGACGTCTGACTGAGCGTCTGACTGAGCCTGACGTCTGACTGAGCCTGACGTCTGACTGTCAGGCGCCAGGCTGAGGCGTCTGACTGAGCCTGTCAGGCGTCTGACTGAGGCCAGTCAGGCGTCTGAGGCGTCAGGCTCAGTCAGGCGTCAGGCTCAGTCAGGCGTCAGGCTCAGTCAGGCGTCAGGCTCAGTCAGGCGTCAGGCTCAGTCAGGCTCAGTCAGGCTCAGTCAGGCTCAGTCAGGCTCAGTCAGGCTCAGTCAGGCTCAGTCAGGCTCAGTCAGGCTCAGTCAGGCTCAGTCAGGCTCAGTCAGGCTCAGTCAGGCAGTCAGGCTCAGTCAGGCGTCAGGCTCAGTCAGGCGTCAGGCTCAGTCAGGCAGGCTCAGGCTCAGTCAGGCAGTCAGGCAGTCAGTCAGGCGTCAGGCTCAGTCAGGCGTCAGGCAGTCAGTCAGGCTCAGTCAGGCTCAGTCAGGCTCAGTCAGGCTCAGTCAGGCGTCAGGCTCAGTCAGGCGTCAGGCTCAGTCAGGCTCAGTCAGGCTCAGTCAGGCGTCAGGCTCAGTCAGGCGTCAGGCTCAGTCAGTCAGGCGTCGCTCAGGCTCAGTCAGTCAGGCGTCAGGCTCAGGCGTCAGGCTCAGTCAGACGTCAGGCTCAGTCAGACGTCAGGCTCAGTCAGGCTCAGTTTCCAAATATTTTTACAGTTCGTCTGTGATTATAACAGAACTGATGTTGCAGGCGAAAGCCTGAGAAAAATCCAATCCGGAAGTGACTCATCTTTTGAAAGCTCTGCGTTCCAATGCGTCCCTATTGAGCAGTGAATGGGCTATCAACCAGATTTCTTTTTCTCCGTATTCCCCAAGGTGTCTACAGCATTGTGACGTAGTTTTACGCATTTATGTTGAAGAATACCCGTAAGCGGCCACATTGCGCAACTGGTCACCTAATGGCTCCCAGAGTGATTCTCGCGTAAAATACAGAGGCAGCCATTATTCCAATCGGTCCTACTGAAAAACCAATTGTCCCGGTGGATATATTATCGAATAGATATTTGAAAAACACCTTGAGGATTGATTATAAACAACGTTTGCCATGTTTCTGTCGATATTATGAAGTTAATCTGGAATATTTTTCGCTGTTTTCGTGACTGCAATTTCCAGGCGATTTCTCAGCCAAACGTGAAGAACAAACGGAGCTATTTCGCCAACAAAAATTATATTTTTGGAAAAAAGGAACATTGGCTATCTAACTGGGAGTCTCGTGATTGAAAACATCCGAAGCGCATCAAAGGTACACGATTTAATTGGATTGCTTTTCTGATTTCCGTGACCAAGTTACCTGCTGCTAGCTGGACATAATGCTATGCTAGGCTATCGATAAACTTACACAAATGCTTGTCTAGCTTTGGCTGTAAAGTATATTTTGAAAATCTGAGAATACAGGGTGATTAACAAAAGGCTAAACTAGGAATATTTATGTCCGTCGCGTTATGCTAATTAGTGTCAGTCGATGATTACGCTCCCGGACCCGGGATGGGGAGTCACTAGAGGTTGACAAAGATGATTGTTTGAAGAAATGACAAAGTCTCTCACACTTGATTAGAATATTCCACCACACCGGGCCGTGCATCAATACCATTAGATCATAAAATACGGTATACCGCCCAACCCTAAGACACAACACAAACATACATACATACTCACACACATAATTTGCTGCTGCTACTGTTTCCATTTTACTCTTATTATCTATCTGAATGCCTAGTCACTACCTTGCCTTCATGTGCATATCTACCTCAAGTACCTCTGCACATTGATCTGGTACTGGTACTTCCTCCATTCCTCTGTATTTTATTCCTCGTGTTAGTTACTATTTTATTTTGTAACCTCTGCATCGTTGGGAAAGGTTCGTAAGCAAGCATTTCACTGTAAAGTCTACACCAGCTGTATTCGCCACGTGATAAATAACATTTGATTTGAATCCATACCTTTCCTGTCTGTGGGACGGCGTTCTTCATGATGCGAGCCACGTTAGCGATGGGGAGGTAGATGTCCTGCTCACGGAAGTTTTCCTTGCTGCCATTGCCTTCCTCATGGTCATGCAGGCTCTCATCCCCATCATCTGTCAGGGAGAGGGGCATGTTAGATCCCTATTCAACACCACATTGTGCCTATACAAATCTTCTCTACTTGCATCTCGATAAAATCTACATGTGACTTGGTTCATGTCAAGCCTGATAATTTATGATTACTACAGTATGTAAGCCTGGTTATTTGTAAAGCATCTTTGGGCTTGTGAAAGGTGATAGTGCCATGTCAGTATCTTTATGTTTATATAGGGGTGCTCTGATTGTGTCCAGCATCATTGGGCACCCAAGTTATTATGACCAAGGGATTGTAGATGTCAGAAAAGAGGATGTTGCTGATTAGGGGTGCTTAGTCTGTGAGGTGAGTTCCACCACCTACCGTCATGTGATTGAATAACGTAGTGGCTTCCTGCCATGTACTCCCCTGACATTCCCAACTGAGAGGCGTCGGTGGTTGAACTGTCGCCATCCATCTGTAAACAGACAGAAGTTATAACTTAGTTATATATATAACTACAAGTATTGGGAACTTTTCAGTACATGTGTGACATCTTAGAGTAGTAAGAATAAGTGCACTCTGTGTGTGTGTGTGTGTCTAGGTCATTAGGCACCATTAGACATGCACCTGTCTTGGGAGTCTGCATGTCTGTTTATTTTAAAACCATTGCTATGGCCTAATGTTTACGGTCGCTGTGGTTACGCCACCAATGGAATCTATGACCTAATGTGAAACCAAGCTAAAATTAGTGCAAGGCAAGAAGATAATGGTGGCTAAATGCCAGAGGGGATGAATCATTAACATGAAGAGGAGTTACTATGTGTGTGACGTAAGGATGAAAACCGTATAAAAACGTGTGTGCCAAGGCTGGAAAGGCAGTTGCTTCATGAACCAGCTCGGCTTGTGTTACTTTGTAATAAAGTCTATTTGAACTCACTGGCTCTGGTATTTGAGAAACATTATTGACTGAATATTTCCACGACACATGCCGTGTCCACTGCCATTGAGGCTGCGAGCTCTGTCTCTGCGCCACACTCCAGCACAGTAGCTTGCAGTATTGCACCAATGCCAACCACAAAAAAAAACACAAAGGAAGCTTCTAGCTAGCGAGGCTAGGGGACACCGGTACAGTTTCTTTCGCCCCCACCTGCTAAGCACTGCTTTCCCGCAGTTCTGTTAACGTTGCGATGGGGGAAGTAACTAGCTAATATCGACAACTCAACTCCAGCGTGGCACTACCGGGTTGTGATTACCCTCGTCGTAATGTTAAAATAACTGTGGCAAAGGACAGTGTGTGCAAGTGTCCTAGCTAGATAACAGCCTCAATAGCAGTGGGCGTGACATGTAGTAAGTGACACGTAGTGGGCACAGCATGTAGAAAATGCAGTCTGCAGATAGACCCTAATCCATTCATGGGAAATACAACAATATGGGTTGACTGTGTATTCTAACCTGTTTCTGTTTTAGCTACATTAACCAATCACTGGCTGGATGAACTATCCAAATAGCCAATCAAAAACTGAAAGCACATGTTAGTCGCCTGGGAAGCATTTTTTTTCAGACGAAGAGGACATCTTGCGGTTGTTAGATGGCATGAAACAAGTGGTCTTGAGCAGAATGGTGCTACATGGGAATCATGGAACAAGATCAGGAATATTGGGGCATGGACACAGAAACATGAATTTCTGAGGAGGAATGGAGGCATAAAAAGAGGAAGAGAATGAAGAACGCAGAGGTTGGATTTGAATCTGAGGAAGACGGCGATAACAATGAATGGGCTGTCGAAGAAGAGTGGTGTTGTGAAGTGCAAACAGAATGAGCCGTGTGCCAGACCGAGTTCTGTAGGGGCAATAGAAGTACATGAGGTTAAGTTAAGTGAGGTGGAAGGTGTTCTGAAGGGCTTGGAACCCGAGCTTAGCATCTTTGGACATGATAAAGAAGAATCTGGTCCAGCAGGAGTGAGGTTTTTGGAGAAAGTGGACCTTTCCCTTGGGCTGATCCATGTGGCTTCAGGGTGGGTGAGAAACTAGTTTTGTGCAGTTGAATCAGTGAACGTAAACTGTAGTGGACTTGTGATATTTGTTTGTTTCTTCTAATCAGAGGGAGCAGGCGCTCCGTGTCACACAACTTGGGTCAAGATCTGTTTCTTACTTTGATCTTAGGAACAGGGTATCGAAAGCAGGGATTACTGGGGTAGTGTTAAGTGTGAAGGTGGAGCAATTGAAGTACAAGATCCTTGGAATTTACCCACTGTTTGGTAAATTCCGGGGGCGCCCATGTGCGGGTGGGGCCCGGTAAATTGCCACCCTGGGCAGCTGCCCATGTCACTCCAACCTAAATCTGCCACTGATTTGTATTAGTCTAGAATTAAATCTCTTTGCCAAAATGTGTCATGTCTCCCATGTCTGACTCGAGTAGTATTTTTGAAAGTGTAAGGATAATTATTCAGCCATTTATTGCTTGCCAACATTTCACTCCCTCCTCTGTTTAATATAACACACGTACATGTATTATTCATTTCGGTTGCCTTTCCTGACGTGAAGTTTGTTCTATATATAAAGTATTTTACTCTAGCCACAAAAATAAGAAAATTAGAAAGGGGGGCCTGGTAGGGTGGTGATTTTCGGCACAACACCGGCCATCCCCCCGCTACTGGAGTGGAAACGCCAAGCGGATGCTTCACATTTATACATCCGGTGAAATATCTGTCTCATTCTATCTGTAAGCACCGCTGTCTAGTCGCGGCTAAAACAGAGTACATTCACATTAGCATGGAATGGAGAATCTAACATACAGTTGCATAAAATTACGATTTGTTACTAGTTCAGGCATGGATGGTCATGAATCTATAAGCCGCTTTTACTACCCAGCTAGAGTCTAGCTAACACTAGTTTTTCCAGAGCCCTGCAGAGCTCTGCAACATTCGCTTTGTCCCCGCGTTGACTGACAACTAGCCAGAGGGGAATACAATGGCTAACTGGTTGGCTAGTAGTAGCGAGTATAACGTTAACTGGCTTATGTCGACGAAGCGAACTTGCCAAAAACCCAGAGACGGCATTGAGGTCGAGGTAAATACGCGGAGTCAGAACATTTATCATGTATACTTAAGATAACATTAGATACCTAGCTAACGTTAGCTAGCATTTATAACAAGATACGTTAGCTAGATGGGAAGGAGAGCTAACGTTAATGTTAGCTCGTACTAGCCAACTCACATTCATACTAAATCAAAAAGCGCACCATTTAATGGCCATTGTTAAATCGATTAGTAACTCACGATTTGGAAAAATTCTTCATGTTTAAACAATATTCAAGATGTCCCGTCGACTTCACCTGTTCGACCACCATGCCTAACATAGCCAATTACCATAGCTACATTTGACAGATGATTTTAGGAATTGTCTGAGCTCGTCTTTGTTTGGAAGGCCTGTGCTTGAGAAACCATTAACTAGCGAGTCCTGTAATTTAACAACTCGCAGTCTTAATTTCTACTTTCCCGCTGCTAATTCCCATTCACACTACCATCAAATAAAAAGAAACAGTCAAATGCGGAGATTTCGATTCGAGGTAAAGCGAAATCGGATAGCAATCATTGGCCGGAGCCAGCCACAAACCTCCGATACAGCCCTGGTTGGTTAGCTTCTCTAAACGGCCGTGTGGTTGGACAGAAAATGGCTGCGAGAGAACCAGTCCCAGCGCGAAGCTCTGCGTCCCAAAATCTCTATCTCACTCTGCCGCTAGGGGAGCAATGTTTTCACTGTCCAATAGACCTACCTGTCTTCTACTACCGGTACCTGGAAATTAGGCTACTCGTCATATAGATGCAGAACAAGTTTTTTAATATTTTATTTTTATTCACTAGACGGTTTGTTGGACTCATTCTCAACTCACAAAACATGTCACACATATAACCCTTAACAAAAAAAGATTGACTGTAATATTTTGGACAATCTTTTTTCATAAGGGAAGGAAGTAACTGCAATATTATTGTCTCACATTGTCAGAACTAGGGTATGGTAATTTAGGTAATTTAGACTTTTTTTCTTTAAAAAAATGTATACATATATGGTATTTATATATATATCTGTGTCAATGAGTTTATAGGGGATAAAACATATGGTTCAAGAGAAAATAGCATCTAATCAACAATGACATTCTTTTCAGTTAACTGCAACTCTTCCAACTATTCACTTTTTTTCACAACTGCCACCAGTTTGGTGCCAAAACATTTACAACAAAGACATTTAGACATAGTAAAATAAATAAGTGTGTAAAAAAATAGATATTTCATGCTGAAACTTGAGGCCTCATATTAAACACCAATGTTTTTTATTTAACTAGGCAAGTCAGTTAAGAACAATTTCTTATTTTTAATGACAGCCTAGGAACAGTGGGTTAACTGCCTGTTCAGGGGCAGAACCACAGATGTTTACCTTGTCTGCTCTGGGATATGAACTTGCAACCTTTCGGTTACTAGTCCAACGCTCTAACCACTAGGCTAAGTTGATGGTCTTTATTTAGGATAATGTTTTACAGCTTGGTCAATAAACGTTTTATTTTAAAATCATCTTCTTTCATTATTTTATATATTTTACATGTGAGAAGGCCACAGGGCCAGAAATAATTACAGACCTTTGATAATCTGCAGTACCCAAAAAGACCACTAGATGCCATTTTATAAAATAATACAAATATACATGTATACAAAACATTAGGAATGCCCGTTTTTCCATGACGTAGACTGACCAGGTGAAAGCAATGATTCCTTAAGATAACAATAGTGAGGCTATATACAGGGGTTACTGGTTAATTGATGTATTTGATGTAATATGTACATGTAGGTAGAGTTATTAAAGTGACTATGTATAGATAATAACAGAGAGTAGCAGCAGCGTAGAACGGGGGGCAATGCAAATAGTCTGGGTAGCCATTTGATTAGATGTTCAGGAGTCTTATGGCTTGGGGGTAGAAGCTGTTTAGAAGCCTCTTGGATCTAGACTTGGTGCTCCAGTACTGCTTGCCGTGTGGTAGCAGAGAGAGCAGTCTATGACTAGGGTAGCTGGAGTCTTAGACCATTTTTAGGGCCTTCCTCTGACACCGCCTGGTATAGAGGCCCTGGATGGCAAGAAGCCACCCAGGAGCCAATCAACAGCCTGATCAACTCTATACAAAGGAGATGTCACACTGCATGAGGCAAATGGTGATCACTCCAGATACAGATACCTGTGACCAAAAGCACATCTGTATTCCCAGTTGTGAAATCCATAGATTAGGACCTAATGAATTTATTTAAATTGACTTATTTCCTTATATGAACTAACTCAGTAAAATATTTTAAATTTGCATTGTATGTTGCGCTTATATTTTTGTTCAGTATTTGAACTTTACCAGTTGTCTGTGCAGTTGGTCCTTCAGCCAGTCGAAACAAAGAGACAAAATCTCCACAAAAAAAGTATTGTTTATCTGACTTTTTAGAGCGCCTGTACTGCCGTTTAAATTTATATAACCTGGCACATGAGAAAAACCATGTAAACACCTGCAGACTTCGGTTACTTTCGTCATGTGCACGAGCAAACAAATCTTGATTGTTAATGGCAGAGAACTGCATTATGAAGTCGGATTAATAACACTCTCCTGTGGATATTGTCTCAAATTTCAACCAACTGAAGGACCAACACCACAAAGCAATCGTCTGAATAAATTCAAATAAATGTATTAAACATTTGACTTGTAAAGGGAATGTTTAGAATTTCTCAACTGTGTGTGGAGTTGCCTACATAATTTGAAGGCATTGCTACGTTTCGTGCCTACTTTTACCCAGGCAGAATCAAAGGAGAATAGTATAAGATGAAGCACCCAGGGTGTCAGTCTCCAGTGGGAACCTGCTCCCCTATGAGCCCTATGAGCCAGAGCAAGAAGAAGGCCGTGCCCAATAGATCCCCAGAGCGGTGAGGTAGGGGATGGAGTAACTGTCTGGGTCCTTGCCCGTCCACCACAGGCAATGGACCATCCGGTCAGCAAGACAGCAGAGTGAAGACCTGAGAGAAGAGAACACAGAGGAAGATATACGGAAGGGGGGAAAAGGGCTGTTTGTCATGGTTCGGGCCAGGCCCCTTAGTTCCTGTGAAGGGAAATCTTAATGCTACAGCATACAATTACATTATAGATGATTCTGAGCTTCCAACTTTGTGGCAACAGTTTGGGGAAGGCCCTTTCCTGTTTCAGCATGACAATGCCCCTGTGCACAAAGCGAGGTCCATACAGAAATGGTTTGTCGAGATCGGTGTGGAAGAACTTGACTGGCCAGCACAGAGCCCCAGCCTCAACCCAAACAAACACCTTTGGGATGAATTGGAATGCTGACTGCGAGCCAGGCCTAATCACCCAACATCAGTGCCCGACATCACTAATGTTTTTGTGGCAGAATGGAAGCAAGTCCCTTGCCTAGTGGAAAGCCTTCCCAGAAGAGTGGAGGCTGTTATTCCACAGCAACTGACACCAGGATGAAGATCTCCCAATGAACACCTCCCAATGCTGCCGCAACAACACACCCACAGTTGAACACACCAACATAACATGCATTAGACCAGGGTTCTTCAATCCTGTTCCTGGAGAGCTACCCTCCTGTCACTCCAACTCCAGATGTAACTAACCTGATTCATATTTTAAACCAACTAATTATTAGAAATAGGTGCACTAGATTAGGGTTAGGGATTCGGGTTGGAATGAAAACCTACAGGATGGTGGCTCTCCAGCAAATGCGGGACTTCCATCGCCCAAAGCGCGGGATTTCTGCTATAAACAAAGAACAATGTCTTCTTTCTGTTTGTTAGCTTAGCTTCTAATGCAAAGCTAGCCATTCTTGTACAAGCATGTTCACTTCAAGCACAAAAAGGTCCCCTTCAATTTGGGACAGGGGGTTTACAAACAAAATGAAATGAATAATTCACCATACACACTGACCTTTTGTCAGATATACACAGGAGAAACTTTGTACATGTAGTGTGTATACTTTCCAAGTTACAGTATTTTCTTCATAACATTTTTAATGACATCACAAAATAACAAACAAAATTACATTTGTGTTCTATAGATCGTCTCTGACCATTCCCCCTGTTCTATGTTAGAAATATTGTTCCAGTATTTGCTTTGAACTTATTAGAGTTTCGGCGGGAAAAGTCTCTTGAAACAAAGGTCATAGGAAAAAGACGTTTCGATACCTCTTGGTGCAGTATCTGACTCAAGCGGATATTGACATGCACAACTGGACATTTAATGGCAATTTATACTAGGATCACTTTAGGGTCTAAGCAAAATACCAGTCTTGGTAAAGTTGTAAATAGACCCTGAGGCCCCTTTGACTCTACAGCTACATGAATCACCAGTTTCTCACCAGAGCAACACACCACTAAGTAGTATGACATTAGACTAAATGTCATGATAGAGTAATTTAGCCAAGACCATGGATGTATGTAGAATAGAGTCCAATTAGATTATTAAGGTGTTGTAACTATATCATGTATATTGTTTATTTTATTTAAATTGGGTAATTTAGAAAGTAATATGGCTCTTAACAAGTTCCCCGTTCAACCACCAGTTGATGCCACAACGCCGCTCATTTGGGGAAGAAATGTAAGGATGTATTGTGTGAGTGTGGTGCGTTATTAACAAGTTACTGCCTAGATCAACCGGGCGACGGGTCCAGAACGATGATCCACAACCAGCACATCCCATGGTCATTCTTGTGGTGGTCTGCAGCTTGCAGAAATCCTACCAGGTTAAACCACCAGAGGGGAACTGTCACGACAATCCACAACCAAGACATCCCGTGGTCATTCTTGTTGGGGGTTGAAACTTGCACAATCCTTACAAAATGTAACGCACCAGAGGGGGGCTGTCATGACTGTCCACGAGAATCCAAATAAGTCAGATCAGGTTTACTATGAATAATTTCTATCAGACCCCTCAACCCCGTAGAGGGGGAAGGAAATAACTAGTAGGGTTTAACAACTCACATCCTGTTGTAAATCAAGGGAGAAGATCCAGGCCTGTGCTCTCAAGATTCACCAAAGGAATGTGCTTAGTCTCAATAGACTTTTCCCCACTGAAACTCTAATACATTTAAAAGCAAATACTGGAGCAATATTTCCAATGTAGAATGTGGGGAATGGTCAGAGTGTCACGGCCGTTAAAGGAAGAGGACCAAGGTACAGCGTGGTGAGCGTACATTTTCTTTTATTAATAAAAACGCCCTAAACAAACTCAACTTCACACAAAGACAGGTGGGAAAGGGCTACCTAAGTATGGTTCTCAATCAGAGACAACGATAGACAGCTGTCCCTGATTGAGAACCATACCCAGCCAAAACATAGACATACAAAATAATAGATAACAAAACATAGAATGCAAGGTCGGGGTGTGACACAGAGGTGATCTATAGGACACTAATATAATTTTATTTGTTCTTTTGTGATGTCATTCAAAATGTTATAAAGGAAATACAGTAACTTGGAAAGTATACCCACTACATATACTGTATGAAGTTTCCATACTATGCATTGTCCATACTATATGTAATATATATATTACCAATATGAAAAATTATTAAAGTGATTTTGTTAAGAGACGGATGTGATTTGAGAAGTTATAAGAGATAATTGTATTCCAGAACTTTTCACAGTGAGTAGTCACCACTCCGGAGTGAGGTCAGGGAGCGTGCCAGCCTGCCAGCCTGCCAGAGCCGCCCCTTTTGAGCCAAAGATATAAAAGATGGGTGAAGAAGTTAACACATTAGACCAGAAAAGCGTGAAGCTGCAGCTGCACGTTGAAAATGGTTTGAACTTTGAATCTTAACACGAGGTGGAGGCGATAAATTCACCTCCCGGTCAATCACTGGTACGGCTGATTAGCTGTAAAGTATCTTCGAAAGCAAATTTAAGTAAGACCATCCTGTTACTCTGCTCAAACCATCATATTACACTACTCTCATCACACCACTGGGAAACCATCGATGCGTCCGACGATGCCCCGGCATTTCATGTAAATACATTCATGATTTCTTTCTCAAAGCGTATATAGTTACTGTAGGTGAGAGTAGTTTCTGAATGTGGAAATGTTAAATGCCTCCATCCCTCTCTCTCCCCCTCTTCTTTAACAAGCATCCATGTTGTTGTCATTCCGCGAGGGACCTGTTTTCAGCGTATTAAGTCTCCAGTCAATAACCGGTTCAGTGTGTATGTTTATCCTGTGTTCCCATTTAATTAGCTAGTAAATAAATAAATCAATCAATTTGTGTAGTCTTGAATCACAAGTAAGGCTCAGGTGTTTGCAGATGCAAGGAAGTTACGACTGTTCAGAGTGATGATATGATACGAGGTTATGATTAATAAGTTAACTGTTTATATGTAAGTCATGGCAAAATGTCTAGAATTGCAGGGAATTAGAGGATCTGATCTTTTTTTAAATTTTCACCTGAAGTGACATACCCAAATCTAACTGTCTGTAACTCAGGACCTGAAGCAAGGATATGCATATTCTTGGTATCAATTGAAAGGAAACACTTTGAAGTTTGTGGAAATGTGAAATTAATGCCGGAGAATATAACACATTAGATCTGGTAAAAGATAATACAAACAAAAACATGTATTTATTTTTTCCATTATCTTTGAAATGGAGAGAAAGGCCATAAAATGACATAGGAGTGTAGGTGTAATTTCGATTTTGGCCACCAGATGGTAACAGTGTGTGCAAAGTTTCAGACTGACCCAGTGAAGCATTTCATTACTGCACAACATTTTGAATTAAGTCTGCACAAATGTGCCAAATTTGTCAATTGATACATAATAATATATAATAATAATATTTAAGTACATAACTGTAGAGAACATACCAAATAATATGGTAATAAAAAAAAATGTTTACACACTCCCAGGATGGTCATACAAGATGGATAATTAGCATTCGGACAGAAAAGACACATCTAGATGTCCGGGCAGCATGGGTGTGGGGCCAGAAACATCAGGGGTTCAAACTGTAGAACCCAGTTCCTACATTTGAGTATAAAGATGGATTTTATCAAACAAAACCATGCTACATTTTATCTCTAGGACCCTCATGATGACAAATCAGAGCAAGATTACTGAATGTAAGTAAAAGATTTACCTTCAGAGGTGAATGTATCAAACCAGTTGCCGTGATAAAAGTTTTTTGTTGTTGTGCACTCAAACAATACCATGGCATTTTTTCACTGTAATAGCAACTGTAAATTGGACAGTGCAGTTACAGCAGATTAACAAGAATTTTCGCTTTCTGCACATATAAAACATATGTCCTGGAAAGTTGGCTGTTACTTACAACGTCATTCTAGTCACATTAGCGCACGTTAGCAACAAGCGTCCCGGTATAGGGACACCGATCCCGTAGAGGTTTTAAGATTATTTTGAGAAACCGGTCCCAGGTTGGTTCATTTCAGCCATCAGCTTGTCACATCCTAATTTGGATGTCTTTTTTGTTTTATTAACCTTTTGTAAATCCAAGGCATTTGTGTACATTAACCATATACTTACAGATACAAGGTCATAGTAATAAAATTGATTTCTAAAGAAATGTATTGTATAATTCCTCATTAGGCACAGGCTGTCACACCCTGATCCACCCCCCTCCAGGTGTCGCCCATTTTCCCCATTATCCTGTGTATTTATACCTGTGTTCTCTGTTTGTCTGTAAGCCAGTTCGTCTTGTCTCGTCAAGCCTACCAGCGTATTTCCCGTACTCCTGTTATCGCTCTAGTCCCTGCTTTCTTGTTTTCCCAGTTTTGACCATTCTGCCTGTCCTGACCCTGACTGCCGTTCTGTACCTTTCGGACTCTGCTCTGGATTACTGACCGCTGCCTGCCCTTGACCTGTCATTTGCCTGCCCCCTGTTTTTGTAATAAACTTTTGTTACTTCGAACTGTCTGCATCTTATCCTGAGGTCTGATACAGGCACTAATCACAAAACAATGAAAACCTATTTTTTGTGATAATCACATCTCCATTACAAGGATGATAAATTATCAGCCAAGGGATGGGAAATGCCAGTCTTCGGGCAGCCTGATTGGTGTCACACTTTCCCCCAAGCCCAATAGCTCAATAGGGTGTAATTGCAGACCGTAATTCGGGGTGTTTCTTAATGTGGTTGTTCCTTTATATCAGAAAACGCCCATTGGTGCCTGGCATTGGTCAGTTCCGGTGTTTTGAGACAGATGGTTTCTCAACACAGATTATTTGTTTAAATAACAGGTTGGAAGAATAAGGTTAAGGTTAGGAAAGGGGTTAGGATTCAGCTTAGCTACAATGCTACAGTTGTCCCTGACACGAAATAAAGACACAGAACATAGCGAGCATCGTATACCGATATCAGAAAATGCCCTTTTCATATAGCTAACACACCTGATTAAACAAATTGCATTCTAAACTGGAGACCATAATATGAGGTTGATTATTGGAGGTGTGTTAGCTGGGGCTTGGGCAAAAAGTGTATCACCAATCAGGCCCCAGATGACTGGAGTTGCCCATCGCTGGCCTAGCCCTTATATACTGAACGAAAATATAAGTGCAACATGCAACAATTTCAAAGATTTTATTGAGTTACAGTTCATAGAAGGAAATCAATTAATTCGGCCCTAATCTATGGATTTCACATAACTTGGCAGGGTTGCAGCCATGGGTGGGCTTTTTTCTCCCATGAAAGGGCTTTATTACAGACAGAAATACTCCTCAGCACACCCCCCTCCCTCCCCAGATGATCCCGCAGGTGAAACAAACAGATGTGGAGGTCTGGGGCTGGCATGGTTACTTACACGTGGTCTGCAGCTGTGAGGCTGGTTGGATGTACTGTCAAATTCTCTAAAACAACATTGGAGGAGAAATTAACATTGAATTCTCTGGCAACAGCTCTGTCAGACATTCTTGCAGTCAGCATGCCAATGTGGCATTGTGTTGTGTAACATAACATTTTAGAGTGGTCGTTTAGTGTTCCCAGCACAAGGTGCACCTGTATAATGATTTTGTGGTTTAATCAGCTTCTTGATAGGCCACACTTGTTAGGTAGATGGATTATCTTGGCAAAGGAGAAATGCTCAGTAACAGGGATATAACCACATTTGTGCACAGAATTTGAGAGAAATACATTTTTGCTAGTTTATATATATATATATAAAAAGAAATATCGCATTTACATAAGTATTCATACTCAGTACTTTGTTGAAGCACCTTTGGCAGCGATTACAAACGAGTCTTGTTGGGTATGACACTACAAGCTTGGCACACCTGTATTTGGGGATTTTCTCCCATTCTTCTCTGCATATCCTCTCAAGCTCTGTCAGGTTGGATGGGGAGCGTTGCTGCACAGATATTTTAAGGTCTCTCCAGAGATCGGTTTCAAGTACGGGCTCTGGCTGGGCTACCCAAGGAAATTCAGAGACTTGCCCCGAAGCCACTCCTGCGTTGTCTTGCCTGTGTCGTTCTCCTGTTGATAGATTAATCAATTAATTGATAGATTCCTTAATTAATTGATAGATAATTAATGTTTTCATCAAGGATCTCTCTGTACTTTCCTCCGTTCATCTTTGCCTCAATCCTGACTAGTCTCCCAGTCCCTGCTACTGAAAAACATCCCCACAGCCTGATGCTGCCACCACCATGCATCACCTTAGGGATGGTGCCAGGTTTCCTCCAGATGTGACATTCAGGCCAAATTACAATCTTGGTTTCATCAGATCAGAGAATCTTGTTTCTCATGGTCTGAGTCTTTTGGCTAACTCCAAGCGGGCTGTCATGTTCCTTTTAATGAGGAGTGGCTTCCATCTGGCCACTCTACCAAAAAGGCCTGATTGGTGGATTACTGCAGAGATGGTTGTTCTTCTGGAAGGTCCTCCATCTCCACAGAGGAACTCTAGAGCTCTGTCTAGAGTGACCATCGGATTCTTGGTCACCTCCCTGACCAAGTGCCTTCTCCCCCGATTGCTCAGTTTGGCTGGGCGGCCAGCTCTTAGAAGTCTTGGTGTTTCTAAACATCTTCCATTTGAGAATGATGGAGGCCACTGTGTTCTTGGGGACCTTCAATGCTGCAGAATCTTTTTGGTACCCTTCCTCAGATCTGTGCCTCAACACAATCCTGTCTCAGAGCTCTACAGACAATTCCTTCTACCTCATGGCTTGGTTTTTGCTCTGACATGCACTGTCAACTATGGGACCTTATATAGACAGTTGTGTGCCTTTCCAAACCATGTCCAATCAATTAAATTTACACAGGTGGACTCAAAACAAGTTGTAGAAACATCTCAAGGATGATCAATGGAAAGATGCACCTGATCTAAATTTCTCATAGCAAAGTGTCTGAATGCTTGTGTGAATAAATGCATTTGCAAAAATGTCAGTCCAACCCTAATTTAACACACCCGATTCTACTAATTAGCTGCTCAACAAGACGTTACCTAGCTGAATCAGATATGCTAAATTAGGGATGGACTGAAAACCTACAGTAGATCTGCAGGAAGAGGGTTGGGCAGCCCTGCTGTAAAGTAACATTTGTAAAATAAAAAGTCAAGGGGTCTGAATACCTTCTGAAGGCACTGTATTAGCCCTACACATTATATCCCTTCCTACTCCTTCTGTCATTCAATACCACTGGACCGGAGATGGATGGTCCTGTCTGTGACTGTCCCTTGAATTATGTGTATCAGTAGGTCAGTAATACATATACAACTGGAAGGGGGATATAATTTCATATAAATTGTGTCAAATTTGTTTGGTTTTCATCAAGACTCGTGAAGATTTCAAATGTCAGAAATGTCTCCTTCCCTCAGAAACCAGACGCCACACAATTGTAGTTCAGGAAAGCCTTTTCCGCTTTATTACAAAGAAAAGAGGCTTTGAACGTCAGAAAATACAAGATTGATCTGTATTCATTATTCTTAAAATTATTCACTTTTCCATTTCCTATGAAATGCTGCTGTTTAAACAGCTTTAAGTGAAATGTGTCAGTCTGTCCTCTTGCTTTAGACTGATTAGTTGGTTTGTTTGGGGGGGTGGATTTCCTTGTTTTAGCTCAGAAGAATCAGGTATTTCCTTGTTTGTCTTTTTTATTTGTAATTCTTCGTCGTAAGTGCTCACGGCTCCGAGTGCGACGCCCTGTCCAGCAGATACAGAAATGTCCAATTTTATCCACATATTGCATCCACGCTGACCTCCTAAAAACAAGGTACAAGGCAGAGCAATTTTTTTCTCCAAAATATATATATATATACACACATACACATTATATATATATATATATATATAATGTATATGTATATACACACACACACACACACACATATATATATAATATATACAGATTCATACATACATATCAGTATTCATGTGATGTTCAAACATAAAAATACTTTTTTTTTTTACACGTTTATTACAAAATCGTAACAAAGACTGGAAAGTGTTTTGCTTGCTCTGGAACAATGAAGCTGGGTAGGTTTTCTAACAACCCTTGTACGGGTTGTCCACAGGTTGTGAGAACATTCACTAAAAAAGTATCCGATCTGTGTCTATTTTGAAGCCAGACAGAAAATACCCGTCAAAAGGAAAGAAAGATGTGGGGCCGGTTGAGGAGAAAAGAGGGAATTTACAAGAGGAGAGATGGAAAGAGAGAGGTGTAGACAGGCTGCTGATCTTTACAAAACAAAACAGGAGGAAGTGTTTTCACATAAAAAAGCACAAACAATCTTTGTGTTCTTTTATTACTAAATAGTGCAACAACGAACATTGCATTTCTTCCGGACCCTTTCGTTCTCACGTGTGGGATGGTACTTGTTGGTTTAGCCTTCCCCGCCTTTGTCACTTTTTTGTTGATGAAAAAATGTGTCATAATAACCCTTGTTTTGTCACTGTAAAGTGTGCCGGTATAGTCAGTCTTCTGATTCAGAGGTAAACAAAACACAGACCCTGCTCAACTCCCACCTCAAAAAACAAGGACATTAAAGGAATAAAAACAGAACAAGTGTGGGTGTTTGGGCAGCACATAATTTGGGAAAGGCAGGGCTCAGTTTTCCCCACCCTTATGCAGTGGTGAGGACCTCCTCTGCAGTCATTTTAACCAGATCCTCAAGGAATAAAAACCAGGATGGATGCCTGGGCCACAGCACCCTCCTCAGGCTGGGAGGGAGGGGTGCAGGGACAGCAGTACTCCTGGGACTATACTGTACTTGGGCCTCAGAAGGCCTGCTGGGCTGGGTTGTAGTTGAAGGTAGACGGGACGTGGGGCCTCTCTTCTAGCTTGTCGTACTCCAGGTGGAACTCCTAAAGGGATTGAGAACACACAATCAGTAATGGAAGACTCCTGCTGAGTTTATATGGCCCGAGTGAGACTACTGATAAAACTACTGAACTACTGGACTAAAAACCCAGTGTGACATCACCAGTAACCGAGAGATACTGAAGGCCTACCTTGAGCCCTTTTACAAGCCTTTCTTGAGGGTCACAACCAACGTTAAAAACTCTTAAAAGTTCCCAAAACAAAACTAGTACGTAAAGCACGTAACTCCATCAAAGGAGATACACAACTCATGGCATACATCTAAATCGAAAAAGGCACACACAGATAATGCTCTCTCTTAAAGGGATAGTTCGACATTTTAGAAAAGAAGCCCTTTATCTACTTCCCCAGAGTCAGATGAACTCAAGGATACCATTTTTATGTTTCTGCATGCAGTTTGAAGACGTCTATGAAAGCAGGTAGCCTGCTAACTCTGGTTAGCATTGCACTAACTGTAGTTTGCATTGGCTCACAAAAATAAATTTAACTTATTTCATACTGGACGCTGAGACATACAAATTGTATACTAGAGGTTAATCTGACTTTTGGGAAGTAGATTGCCAAAATCTCGGACTATCCCTTTAATGTTTAGTGTATTGATTTAGGGTAGTGGATACTAAAGCCAATACCTTTACCTTGGCTACCTTCCTCCAGTTAAGACAATCAAAGAAATAGTAGGTTCCCCTCTCGTAGGTGTTGGTCTTTAGTGTGGGCTCCATACCCGGCGCCCGCGTGATCCACACCCGCTCCTCCTTGTGGTACCGCCAGTCCCGGTTGAAGCTGCACCAACACCAGGCAGGAAAGAAAGAAATCCCATTACTGCACAGTCAAGTCAAAGAAAATACGCACAAATCGCTTATTGATAACAACCTATGGAAAGAACTGTGGTACTTTGGACAACTATTGGAAGAAAACCAAAAAGTGATGCTGGGAGTTAAGGTGATGTAAAATCTCTAAAACAAAATCACTTTTGAGAGGAGTCTAATCATTTATAAATAAAAGATTAGCAAGGCACTAAATACTACAAACTAAGTTAAATGCCTTCAGTAGTAGTTTGGATGTGCTACTTACAGCTCTACTGCTGCCAGGAGCTGTAGCAGGTCTCCTCCGTTCATGTAGTACAGATAGAACAACAGATCTTCACCGTAACGAGCCAGTTTAATAGCTGCCAGCTGAGGAGAGACATCTTTATCAACACCATCATTCATTTATCCGATGATGACATTGTGCTTTCTTCAAGAGCATAAGATCAATACATCATGAAAGAGGGTGTTACACAAACTGATTAGATGACTGATTCATCACCTACCTTGTCCCGTATGTGAATGTTGGTTAAGTACTCAGACGGGACGTGGAAGTCTGAAAGAGAGGCGGCACCAGGGTCACTAAAAGGCTAGGTGCGGAGTGCGGGTGTGTGTGCGTGCGTCTTGGTGGAAAACAGTGGCAATTGTGGCAAATGAGTGGACTATCCTGGTCAAATCAAACTGTGTCACATGCGCCGAATACAACAAGTGCAGATTTTACAGTGAAATGCTTACTTACAAGCCCTTAACCAACAGTGCAGTTCAAGAAGAAGAAATTTACCAAGAAGACTAAAATAAAAAAGTAACACAATAAGAATGACGAGGCTATATACAGGGGGCATCGGTACCGAGTCAGTGTGCGGGGGTACTTGCTAGTTGAGATAATCCGTACATGTAGGTGGGGGCGAAATTACTGCATAGGTAACAAAACAACCAGCAGTGCAAAAAAAAGGGTGTGGGGGGGGGGGGGGGGGGGGGGGACTGGGGGGTCAAAATAAATTGTCCGGTGGCAATTTTATGAATTGTTCAGCAGTCTTATGGCTTGGGGGTAGAAGATGTCGAGGAGCCTTTTGGTCCTAGACTTGGTGCTCCGGTACCGCTTGTCGTGCAGTAGCAGGGGAAGAAATTCTACAACTTGGGTGACTGAATTTTATGGGCTTCCCTCCGACACCGCCTAGGTCATGGATGGCAGGAAGCTTGGACCCAGTGATGTACTGGGCCGCCGTTCGCACTACCCTCTGTAGCGCCTTGCAGTCAGGTGCCCGAGCAGTTGCCATACCAGGCGGTGATGCAACCGGTCAAGATGCTCTCAATGGCGCAGCTGTAGAACTTGAGGATCTGGGGGCCAATGCCAAATCTTTTCAGTCTCCTGAGTGGTAAAATGTTTTGTCATGCCCTCTTCACGACTGTCTTGGTATGTTTGAAACTCTCGAACAGCTCCACTATAACCCGTCGATGCTAATGGGGGCCGGTTCGGGCCGGCTTTTCCACGATCAGCTCCTTAGTCTTGCTCACACTGAGGGAGAGGTTGTTGTCCTGGCACAACACTGCCAGTTCTCTGACCTCCTCCCTATAGTCCGTCTCATCGTTGTCGGTTATCAGGCCTACCACTGTTGTGTCGTCAGCAAACTTAATGATGGTGTTGGAGTCGTATTTGGCCACGCAGTCGTGGGTGAACAGGGAATACAGGAGGGGACTAAGTACACATCCCTGAGGGGCCCTAGTGTTAAGGACCAGCATGGCAGATGTATTGTTGCCTACTCTTACCACCTGGGAGTGGCACTTCAGCAAGTCCAGAGGGAGGTGTTTAGTCCCAGAGTCCTTAACTTAGTGATGAGCTTTGTGGGCATTATGGTGTTGAACGCTGAGCTGTAGTCAATGAACAGCATTCTCACGTAGATGTTATTTTTGTCCAGGTGAGAAAGGGCAGTGTGGAGTACAATTGGGATTGCATCATCTGTGTATCTGTTGGGGTTATATGCTAATTGGAGTGGGTCTAGGGTGTCCAGGAGGATGCTGTTGATGTGAGCCATGACCAGCCTTTCAAAGCACTTAATGGCTACCAACTTGAGTGCCACAGGGCAGAGGATAGAATTATGGTCAGATTTGCCAAACGGAGGGTGGGGGAGAGCTTTGTATGCATCTCTGTGTGTGGAGTAAAGGTGGTCTAGGGTTTTTAACCCCCTGGTTGTACATGCAACATGCTGGTAAAAATTTGGTAAAACTGAATTAAGTTTGTCTGCATTAAATTCCTTGGCCACTAGGAGCGTAATTCCTTCTTTGCTTATGACCTTATAGAGTTGGTTGAGAGCGGTCTTAGTGCCAGCTTCGCTTTGTGGTGGTAAATAGACGCCTATGAATAATACAGATGAGACCTCTCTTGGTAGATAGTGTGGTCTACAGCTTATCATCAGGCACTCTACCTCAGGTGAGCAATACCTCGAGACTTCTTTAATATTAGACATTCTGCACCAGATGTTATTGACAAAAAGACACACCCCCACCCCTCGTCTTACCAGCGGTAGCATCTCTGTTCTGCTGGTGCATGGAAAATCCTGCCAGCTCTATATTGTCAGTATCTTCGTTCAGCCACGTCTCGGTGAAACATAAGATGTTACAGTTTTTAATGTCCCGTTGGTAGGATAATCTTAATCGTAGGTCATCAGTTTTATTTTCCAATGATTGCCTTCCATTGTTCTTGCTAACGTGCAATGGGAGTTACTTGCTTGCCTCCGGATTCTCAGAAGGGTGCCCGATCTGCGACCTCTTCTCCGGCATCTTTTCTTCGCGCAAAAGGCGTAGATCTGGGCCTGTTCCACTGAAAGCAGGATATCCTTCTAGTCGGACTCATTAAAGGAAAAAAAGTTTCCTACAGTCTGCGGTGAGTAATCGCTTTTCTGATGTCCAGAAGTTAGCAGTAACATTATGAACACAATAAGTTAAAAAATAAGTTACACAAAACACACAAAAATTAACAAAATAGCACAATTGGTTGGGAGAATGTAAAACGTCAGCCATGTTCTTCGGCGCCTTCTTTGTGTCTGCACAGGTGTATGTGTCTTGGTGTGTGTGGTCAGGATAATATCTTACCAATGTCTTGAGGTCGACACGGTGCTGATGCCCAGGGGGAAGCAAACTTGGGGTACAGGTTTCTGTCAGGAGAGGAAGGGACATGTTACTCTCAAAATGGACTTAACCACTTTGACGATAAAGAACATCTGACAAAACTTAAATTTTTGAATGATGTATCCCCTCAACCTAATATTGAGACAGGGCAGCCATCTTACTCTGGAGAGTTGAGGTTGAGTCCCAATGTTGTGAGGTCACTTCCCAGTGCCAGGTGCACCATGCCTGGGTCCGTCTCCGCCGCTCTAATAAATGTCAGCAAGCCGATCATTCCAAACTGGTCCGTCACCATTCCCCTGGGAATGTTCGTCACCCGCCCTACAGATGAAGGAAAATCAACACAAAATTATAATCAACAAGTACAGCTTTCCACTGGCCAACAGTCACGTAGAAACCATCTCAAAACCCACCCAGGTCGAGACCGAGAGGTGTGATTGGTTGAGAAGGCTCACCGTCAGGTAACACCTGGATCCCTTTCTTCTGGTTGTTGTTCTGTGCTGAGGTCGTCTTGTCTCCGGGGAACATAGGCCCATCTGCACTGGATGTGCTCTTGCCTGTAGAATTTAGGTTCTGAACAAAGCAACAAAAAAAACATGGAATGCTTACTTACAAGCCCTTAACCAAAAATGCAGTTCAAGAATTTAGAAAATATTTACTGAGGTGAGGTAGCAGAGAGAACAGTCTATGACTTAGGTGACTGGAGTCGTTGACAATTTTATGGGCCTTCCTTTGACACCGCCTAGTATACAGGTCTTGGATGGCCGGAAGCTTGGCCCCAGTGATATTGGGCCGTACGCACTACCCTCTGTAGTGCCTTGCGGTCAGATGCCGAGCAGTTGCCATACCAGGCGGTGATGCAACCGGTCAGGATGCTCTCAATGGTGCATCTGTATAACTTTTTGAGGATCTGGGGACCCATGTCAAATCTTTTCAGTCTCCAGAGGGGGAAAGGTGTTGTCGTGCCCTCTTCACGACTTCCTTGGTGTGTTTGGACCATGATAGTTTTTTGGTAATGTGGATACCAAGGAACTTGAAACTCTCGACTCGCTCCACCACAGCTCTGTTGATGTTAATGGGGGCCTGTTCGGCCATCCTTTTCCTGTAGTCACATTGAGGGAGAGGAAGTTGTCCTGGCACCAGGTCTGTCTCATGTGGGTATTACAGACTCAATCAGGGAGAGGTTGAAAATGTCAGTGAAAACACTTCCCACTCCTTGAAAGCGGCAGCTCTAGCCTTTAGTTTGGTACGAATGTTGCCTGTAACCCATGGCTTCTGGTTGGGATATGTACATACGGCCACTGTGGGGACGACGTCATCAATGCACTTATTGAAGAAGCTGGTGACTGAGGTGGTATAGGTATGGTATTAGGTAAAACGGATTTAAGGTAAAAAACGGATTTAAAGTATGCCTGCATTAAAGTCCCCGGCCACTGTGGGCGCCGCTTCTGAATGAGCATTTACAGCTCGTTGAATGCGGCCTTAGCGCCAGTATTGGTTTGTGGAGGTAAATAGACGGCCACGAATAATATAGATGAGAACTCTTGGTAGATAGTGTGGTCTACAGCTTATCATGAGGTACTCTACCTCAGGCGAGCAATACCTTGAGACTTCTTTAATAGTAGACATCGCTCACCAGTTGTTATTGACAAATAGACACACACCCCCGCCCCTCGTCTTACCAGACGTAGCTGCTCTGTCCTGCCAATGCACAGAAAACCCAGCCAGCTCTATATTATCCGTGCCTCCCTACCACTGAGGAAGTACAGTTCCCGCTCAGCCCAGTCAAAACTGTTCGCTGCTCTGGCCCCCCCAATGGTGGAACAAACTCCCTCACGACGCCAGGACAGCGGAGTCAATCACCACCTTCCGGAGACACCTGAAACCCCACCTCTTTAAGGAATACCTAGGATAGGATAAGTAATCCCTCTCACCCCCCCCCTCCCCCTTTAAGATTTAGATGCACTATTGTAAAGTGACTGTTCCACTGGATGTCATAAGGTGAATGCACCAATTTGTAAGTCGCTCTGGATAAGAGCGTCTGCTAACTGACTTAAATGTAAATGTAAATGTCATCGTTCAGTCACGACTCAGTGAAACATAAGATATTACTGTTTTTAATGTCCCGCTGATAGGATAGTCGCGACGGTAGATCATCGAGACTGTTTTCCTAACAAGGCACCCCGACCTTCTCCCTCTGTATCTCCGCCTTTTCTTCATGCAAATGACGGGGTCTGGGCTCGTTCTCCGGAGAGCAGTATATCCTTTGCGTCAGACTCATTAAAAGACAAAAATCTTTGTCCAGTTCGAGGTGAGTAATTGCTGTTCTGATGCCCAGAAGCTCTTTTCGGTCATAAGAGACGGTAGTAGCAACTTTATGTACAAAATAAGTTATAAACAATGCGAAAAAACAAACCAAATAGCACAGTTGGTTAGGAGCCCGTAAAAAGGCGGACATCCCCCCCCCGGCGCCATTATATTAGACATATATACATGGTGAAACACTTGAATATGCAGTAGCTGTTGCTGCTTAATATAAGGAGGCCTTGCCTGGTTGCCTGTCCATTTCAGCTTTAACCATGTTTGGCATGACAACGACCAAGGAAAACAGACTGACTACCAGGCTAAAGTAAGCCTGTGTCTGCATTACTCACTGTCTTGCTGTCATCATTGCTCAACGTGGGGTCCTTGTAGTTGGGACCAGGCAGTGCAGGGAAGTCCTCATTGTGGATGGAGAAATCCTGCGTCGGCTCATTCGATGGCTTCGTCACCATGCCAACTGATGAGGTCATGAGATGAAGAGAAGAGGCTTCTTAAATAAATCACCACAATGAGAAAGAAGTTTAGCCTTGGGAGAGATACACACACACACACACACACACACACACACACACACACACACACACACACACACACACACACACACACACACACACACACACACACACACACACACACACACACACACACATATATACACTGCTCAAAAAAAATAAAGGGAACACTTAAACAACACAATGTAACTCCAAGTCAATCACACTTCTGTGAAATCAAACTGTCCACTTAGGAAGCAACACTGATTGACAATAAACTTCACATGCTGTTGTGCAAATGGAATAGACAACAGGTGGAAATTATAGGCAATTAGCAAGACACCCCCAATAAAGGAGTGGTTCTGCAGGTGGGGACCACAGACCACTTCTCAGTTCCTATGCTTCCTGGCTAAGGTTTTGGTCACTTTTGAATGCTGGCGGTGCTTTCACTCTAGTGGTAGCATGAGACGGAGTGGAGTCTACAACCCACACAAGCTCAGGTAGTGCAGCTCATCCAGCATGGCACATCAATGCGAGCTGTGGCAAGAAGGTTTGCTATGTCTGTCAGCGTAGTGTCCAGAGCATGGAGGCGCTACCAGGAGACAGGCCAGTACATCAGGAGACGTGGAGGAGGCCGTAGGAGGGCAACAACCAAGCAGCAGGACCGCAACCTCCGCCTTTGTGCAAGGAGGAGCAGGAGGAGCACTGCCAGAGCCCTGCAAAATGACCTCAAGCAGGCCACAAATGTGCATGTGTCTACTCAAACGGTCAGAAACAGACTCAATGAGGGTGGTATGAGGGCCCGACATCCACAGTTGGGGGTTGTGTTTACAGCCCAACACCGTGCAGGACGTTTTTCATTTGCCAGAGAACACCAAGATAGGCAAATTCGCCACTGGCGCCCTGTGCTCTTCACAGATGAAAGCAGGTTCACACTGAGCACATGTGACAAACGTGACAGTCTGGAGACGCCGTGGAGAACGTTCTGCTGCCTGCAACATCCTCCAGCATGACCGGTTTGGCGGTGGGTCAGTCATGGTGTGGGGTGGCATTTCTTTGGGGGACCACACAGCCCTCCATGTGCTCGCCAGAGGTAGCCTGACTGCCATTAGGTACCGAGATGAGATCCTCAGACCGCTTGTGAGACCATATGCTGGTGCGGTTGGCCCTGGGTTCCTCCTAATGCAAGACAATGCTAGACCTCATGTGGCTGGAGTGTGTCAGCAGTTCTTGCAAGAGGAAGGCATTGATGCTATGGACTGGCCCGCCAGTTCCCCAGACCTGATTCCAATTGAGCACATCTGGGACATCATGTCTCGCTCCATCCACCACAGACTGTCCAGGAGTTGGCGGATGCTTTAGTCCAAGTCTGGGAGGAGATCCCTCAGGAGATCCCTCAGGAGACCATCTGCCACCTCATCAGGAGCATGCCCAGGCATTGTAGGGATGTCATACAGGCACGTGGAGGCCACACACACTACTGAGCCCCATTTTGACTTGTTTTAAGGACATTACATCAAAGTTGGATCAGCCTGTAGTGTGGTTTTTCCACTTTAATTTTGAGTGTGACTCCAAATCCAGACCTCCATGGGTTGATACATTTGATTTCCATTGATCATTTTGATGTGATTTTGTTGTCAGCACATTCAACCATGTAAATAAAAAAGTATTTAATGACAATATTTCATTCATTTGGATCTGGGATGTGTTATTTTAGTGTTCCCTTTATTTTTTTTAGCAGTATATATATATGCAAAAAAGTATTTAGTCAGCCACCAATTGTGCAAGTTCTCCCACTTAAAAAGATGAGGACTGTAATTTTCATCAAAGGTACACTTCAACTATGACAGACAAAATAAGGAAAAAAATGATTTATAAGGATTTTTTATGAATTTATTTGCAAATTATGGTGGAAAATAAGTATTTGGTTAATAACAAAAGTTTATCTCAATACTTTGTTATATACCCTTTGTTGGCAATGACAGAGGTCAAACGTTTTCTGTAAGTCTTCACAAGGTTTTCACACACTGTTGCTGGTATTTTGGCCCATTCCTCCATGCAGATCTCCTCTAGAGCAGTGATGTTTTGGGGCTGTTGCTGGGCAACACGGACTTTCAACTCCCTCCAAAGATTTTCTATGGGGTTGAGATCTGGAGACTGGCTAGGCCACTCCAGGACCTTGAAATGCTTCCTACGAAGCAACTCCTTTGTTGCCCGGGCAGTGTGTTTGGGATCATTGTCATGCTGAAAGACCCAGCCACGTTTCATCTTCAATGCCCTTGCTGATCAAAGCAGGTTTTTACTCAAAATCTCACGATACATGGCCCCATTCATTTTTTGCTTTACACGGATCAGTCGTCCTGGTCCCTTTGCAGAAACACAGCCCCAAAGCATGATGTTTCCACCCCCATGCTTCACAGTAGGTATGGTGTTCTTTGGATGCAACTCAGCATTCCTTGTCCTCCAAACACGACGAGTTGAGTTTTTACCAAAAAGTTCTAATTTGGTTTCATCTGACCATATGACATTCTCCCAATCTTCTTCTGGATCATCCAAATGCTCTCCAGCAAACTTCAGACGGGCCTGGACATGTACTGGCTTAAGCAGGGGGACACGTCTGGCACTGCAGGATTTGAGTCCCTGGCGGCGTAGTGTGTTACTGATGGTAGGCTTTGTTACTTTGGTCCCAGCTCCCTGCAGGTCATTCACTAGGTCCCCCCGTGTGTTTCTGCAGGTCTACAATTTTGTTTCTGGTGTCCTTTGACAGCTCTTTGGTCTTGGCCATTGTGGAGTTTGGAGTGTGACTGTTTGAGGTTGTGGACAGGTGTCTTTTATACTGATAACAAGTTCAAACAGGTGCCATTAATACAGGTAATGAGTGGAGGACAGAGGAGCCTCCTAAAGAAGAAGTTACAGGTCTGTGAGAGCCAGAAATCTTGCTTGTTTGTAGGTGACCAAATACTTATTTTCCATCATAATTTGCAAATAAATTCATTAAAAATCCTACAATGTGATTTTCTGGATTTTTCCCCTCATTTTGTCTGTCATAGTTGAAGTGTACCTATGATGAAAATTACAGGCCTCATCTTTTTAAGTGGGAGAACTTGCCCAATTGGTGGCTACACACACACACACACACACACACACACACACACACACACACACACACACACACACACACACACACACACACACACACACACACACACACACACACACACACACACACACACACACACACACCCCATTGGACAAGGCCTTTTCCCTTTCTTCATCACATGACTCGCCACTGTTTTGAAGAGAGACAAGTGAACTGAGTATTTACAATGAGAATATGTCGAGCAGTACTGACTGGCCCACAGTAACGTGATGAGTCCGATGCTTTTTACACATGCACTGCCAAGTGCCTTTAGCATCCAAGCCTAGTGCATTAACAATGAGTCCTTTCTAGTGCACTACGTTGAGCCCTTACTATAGGTAGCACCACTAGATTAGCCCACAAATATAATTCCTTACTAGTGTGCTACAAAGACGTCTTACCATAAGGGGCCCTTCCAGCTAGTGGGTTGAGTAGCGGCGTTGGGTTTCCGCTTCCTTCCCTCCGGCTCCTGTCTGCTAAAGCAGGGAAGTCGGACAGGTCTAGCCCCGTCACGTTTTCACTACCGTCTGTGAGAGGGAGGGTTAAAGACTTGTAAGAAAGCCATATGGGTAGGTAAATGTACGTTACTATTCATGCTGACTGTGTGTCTTATAGATTGTGTGAATGGATAGGAAAGTGAACGTTACAAATACTGATGAAATCAATCAATGGCCAGACTGAGCATCAGATAGTTGGTTATTATGAAGTGACACACTACTAACCTGTGCCATTGAAGATGTTGCTTGATAACGAGTTGTTCATCCCAAACGCCTGGTTCCGGTTCATCCCGAATCCTGACATGCTACAGAAATACAGAGGACAACTTTAGCCTCCAACTGGAGCACCTTAATATCTATTTCCAATCATCACAAAAAACGATTGATTTATACTTTTATACAGAGTTGAGAACAGCAGATCTTTCAATTGTATGGCCAGCCAGACCGTGTCACTGTGTACCTGTTGATGGTGAAGGGCTGCCGTGCAGGCTGCTGTTTGGGCATACAGATGATACTGGGGGAGTTGCGGTTGGGGCTGCCCAGCCCTGAGCTGCCCATGCTGTTGGTCCTGCTGCTGACCATCCCGATGCCCTGGCCCACCTGGGAGTGGTTCAGCATGTTCCTCGAGTTCATCGGCAGGATCCCCCTGCGGAGGACACATCATGGGTTGGAGATAGATGGGAGGACAGAATGGGTTGATATGAAGCCAGATGATGATTTTACTAATAAATGTCCTGTCCTGCTCTGCAACCACTGAACTGAACTGACTGGCTAACTAATTAGCAGCAGAATAATGATTCCATGGCACACTGGCTTATGTGTTATATGTCTGTCTCCAGAATATCTCAATTCAATGGGCTTTATTGGCATGGGAAACGTATGTTTACATTGCCAAAGCTATATCTCTCTCTCCAGCATCTCTGTCTCACGTCTCATCTCTTAAACACACCTGCTTGGCGAGGGCGGGGTATGGAGGGACATGGTGGGCACCCCCGTGGTGGGGGTGATATGGCTCGGTAGCTGGGTGCCTTGCGTTAAGCTGCGGTTTAACTGAGTGTTGTTTCCCATGCCCCTTATCGAGAAGCCTAGTGCACCTGCAACGCGAGAAATAGAAACAGTAAACATGGGTCTCTCTTACCAACTTCCAAAGTGACCAATAGATTGGATATCTCTTAAAGTAATCTTTTGAGATCAACAAGAAGTGTCTAAGGGAATAGTGCTGAAGTCTGATTTAAATATACCCAATCCTAAACAGGTATATCGGGTAATTATTTGTAATGATCAAATTGCTCCAGGTATGACTTGACTACCAAATTGTTACAGACATAAATGTATTATGGACTTAGTAGGAAAGACCCTGAAAACAGATGCAGTCAGCTTACTCTGTGGGCCGTATAAACTGGCACCAAGCTGGGACAGTTGACCTGATGACGACGGTGAGGGAGACGAGAGCATCTGGAAGAAGAGAAGAGATAAACCACATAATGAGAGGAGGGAGGACTGGAAACAAGAACAGCCAGAGATGACAATGCCTTTATCAATAACACAACTGCACATTCAGGCTGTTCATATATCATGTTTTACAAATCACACAGGAATTTGGGTATTCAATTTCAAGGATAATAATAACACCATCAATGCTAAGGCACAGATATAAAGTTAGGCATATACACTTCCCTATGTATTTATTTGAGCGGTGAAGCTAATACGTTTAATTTGGCTCTATATTCCAGCATTTTTTAGATCAAACATTTCATATGAGGCGACAGCACAGAATATCACCTTTTATTTCAGGTTATTTTCATGCATATCTGTCTTACCATTTAGAAAGTAATGTCTCCTCATTTGAAGGTGTCATAAGTATTTTGACAAATTCACTTGTGTGTATTAAAGTAGTCAAAAGTATAGTATTTGGTCCCATATTCGTATCACGCAATGAACTTGTTTATCTGCATTTGCAGTTTGTTTTGGTTGTGTTTCAGATTACAGTGCCTTCAGAAAGTATTCACACTGCCTGACTTTTGTGTTACAAAAAATGGTTGTTGATCATTGCTAGACAACCATGTTCAGGTCTTGCCATAGATTTTCAAGCATATTTAAGTTGCGACTGAGGAACATTCACTGTCTTCTTGGTAAGCAACTCCAGTGTAGATTTGGTCTTGTGTTTTAGGTTTCAACTCCAAGTGTCAGTGTCTGGTGGAAAGCAGACTGAACCAGGTTTTCCTCTAGGATTTTGCCTGTACTTAGCTCCATTCCGTTTCTTTTTTATCCTGAAAAACTCCCCCAAACCTTAACGATTACAAGCACACCCATGACATGATGCAGCTACAACTATGCTTGAAAATCTGGAGCGTGGTACTTTACTGTGTTGTATTTGCCCCAAATATAACACTTTCTATTCAGGACAAAAAGTGAGTCAATTACCTTTAGGGCTGACCCCATTTAGTTGTCGGGTCGATAGGCTGTTTGTCGACTAAGATTTCTTTAGTCAAGCAGTCGCAAAAATATTTTTTCTTCTTCATGGTGCACAAGACACCTGTCTGATTCACACCTGTTTCAGTGGAGTAATTCATTATGGAGGCCATGGGGATGGCACACTCAATCACTTTAAAACATGTGATACTTCAATTGTACATGGTTATATTATGCAAAAATAATGGTGCAACATTAATAAATATATTATTTTATAACATGCGCTTTCTCCAGCATTGGATAGCGGTCACTGTCCGCGGCTCTGAAACAATCTTCGGTGCGCCGTAGAGTTGCTGCCTTTCCCTATGTTGCTATGTGAATAATAGAAAAGTTAACCAGCATATTGGTGTTGAGTACAATGCGGCAGACGACGCAGCGGGGTAAGCAGAAGAGGAAAAAGCCCTTGCCTTAATTGTCTGATAAAATTGAGGAGAGCGGAAACACCAATTTAATTAGGTCTATAATCAATAGCCCAACTGTTAAATGTGCCTGGCTTTATAAATCATCCATATATACAGTCCATCTGGAAAGTATTCAGACCCCTTGACTTATTCCACATTTTGTTACATTACAGCCTTGTTCTAAAATTGATTAAATATTTTTTTCCCCTCATCAACCTACAGACAATACTTTTATTTATTTAACTAGGCAAGCCAGTTAAGAACAAATTATTATTTACAATGACGGCCTACCAAAAGGCAAAAGGCCTCATGCGGGGACGGGGACCTGGGATTAAAAACAAATACAATATAAATATAGGAAAAAACACACATCACAACAAGAGAGACAACACAACACTACATTAAGAGAGACCTAAGACGACAACATAGCAAGGCAGCAAAACATGACAACACAGCATGGTAGCAACACAGCATGGTAGCAACACAAAACATGGTACAAACATTATTGGGCACAGTCGACAGCACAAAGGTCAAGAAGATAGAGACAATACATCACACAAAGCAGCCACAACTGTCAGTAAGAGTGTCCATAATCATCTTTGAATGAAGAGATTGAGATAAAACGGTCCAGTTTGAGTGTTTGTTGCAGCTCGTTCCAGTCGCTAGCTGCAGCGAACTGAAAAGAGGAGCGAACCAGGGATGTGTGTGCTTTGGGGACTTTTAACAGAATGTGACTGGCAGAACGGGTGTTGTATGTGGAGGATGAGGGCTGCAGTAGATATCTCAGATAGGGGGGAGTGAGGCCGAAGAGGGTTTTATAAATAAGCATCAACCAGTGGGTCTTGCAATAGGTATACAGAGTTGACAAGTTTACAGAGGAGTAGAGTGCAGTGATGTGTCCTATAAGGAGCATTGGTAGCTAATGTGATTGCCGAATGGTAAAGAACATCTAGCCAGTTGAGTGCACCCTTACCTACCGATCTATAAAATGTGTCTCCGTAATCTAGCATGGGTAGGATGGTCATCTGGATCAGGATTAGTTTGGCAGCTGGGGTGAAAGAGGAGCGATTACGATAGAGGGAACCAAGTCTAGATTTAACTTTAGCCTGCAGCTTTGATATGTGCTGAGAGAAGGACAGTGCACAGCCTAGCCATACTCCCAAGTAAATGTATGAGGTGACTACCTCAAGCTCTAAACCCTCAGAGGTAGTAATCACAATAGTGGGGAGAGGGGCATTCAGGGCCATCTGTGTATAAGACTGTATCATCTGCATATATATGGGTGAGAGAGCTTCCTACTGCCTGAGCTATGTTGTTGATGTAAATTGAGAAGAGCGTGGGGCCTAGGATTGAGCCTTGGGGTACCCGGTGACAGGCCGTGGCTGAGACAGCAGATTTTCTGACTTTATATACTGCACTCTTTGAGAGGTAGTTAGCAAACCAGGCCAAAGACCCCTCAGAGACACCAATAGTCCTTAGCCAGCCCACAAGAATGGAATGGTCTACCATATCAAAAGCTTTGGCAAAGTCAATAAAAATAGCAGCACAATATTGCTTAGAATCAAGGGCAATTGTGACATCATTGAGGACCTTTAAGGTTGCAGTGACACATCCATAACCTGACCGGAAATCCGATTGCATACCAGAGAGAATACTACAAATATCAAGAAAGCCAGTCAGTTAATTATTGACCAGATTTTCCAACACTTTTGATAAACAGCGCGAAATAGAAATAGGCCTATAACCGTTAGGATCAGCTTGATCTCCCCCTTCAAATGCAAGACAAACTGTGGCTGCCGTCCAAGCAATGGGAACATCCCCAGAAAGGAGAGACAGGTTAAAAAGGTTGGCGATAGGCATGGCGATGATAGGGGCAGCTACCTTAAAGAAGAAAGGGTCTAAACCATATGACCCAGATGTTTTTTGGGGTCAAGTTTAAGGAGCTCCTTTAGCACCTCAGACTCAGTGACTGCCTGCAGGGAGGAACTTTGTAGCGGGACAGGGGAAAAAGAGGGAGGAGCATCGGGATAGTTGCATTAGAAGGGGTGGGAGATGAGGAAATGTTGGACGGGCAAGGAGGCATGGCTGAGTCAAATAGGAATCCTGACTCAATGAAGTGGTGATTAAAGAGCTCAGCCATGTGCTTCTTGTCAGTAACAACCACATCATCAATATTAAGGGACATGGGCAGCTGTGAGGAGGGTTTATTCTTCAGGTCTTTAACTGTTTTCCAGAACTTCTTGGGGTTTGACCCACAGAGAGAGAACTGCTCCTTAAAGTAACTAACTTTGGCCTTCCGGATAGCCTGAGAGCACCTATTTCTCATTTGCCCGAATGATTCCCAGTCAGCCTGAGTATGCATGTGCCGAGCCTTTGGCCAAATGCAAAGTTACTCCACCTCAAGAATTGTAAGACCACAGTCGAACCAGGGGCTGAACCTGTTTTAATTCTAATTTTCTTTATGGGGGCGTGTTTGTTAACAGTACCACTGAAAATATTTTTTAAAAAGGTCCAAGCGTCTTCGACAGAATGGATCAAGCTGATTCTATACCATATTACAGAGGCCAGTTCACGAAGGAAGGCTTGCTCATTAAAGACAAATCAGGACAGGTTGTTTCACTGACCAGCTATTACAAACACAGGCTGTAAAACAGTGATCACTAAGGTCATACCCCATAATGACAAAGAAAAAACGGGTTTTCAGACATTTTTGCATACGCTGACCGTATTACTGCCAGTCACGAGTCATGACCACAGTCAAATTCCACATTGATTCAATGTAACTAGGCTACTCGAAAACTGTGCACTTTCTAACAGTCATCAAGTCGCTAATGGTCTGGTACTCAGCACTCTATTGTCCTTCTAATCACTCTGACATCAATGCAAATGCAATCAAAAATCAAACACTTCATGATTGAATTTGAGATGCCGACACCGAGAAGACTCCTACAGTTGAAGTCGGAAATTTACAAACACCTAAGCCAAATACATTCAACCTCAGTTTTTCACAATTCTTGACATTTAATCGTAGTGAAATTTCCCTGTCTTAGGTCAGTTAGGATCACCACTTTATTTTAAGAATGTGAAATGTCAGAATAATAGTGGAGAGAATTATTTATTTCAGCTTTTATTTATTTCATCACATTCCCAGTAGGTCAGAAGTTTACATACACTCAATTAGTATTTGGTAGCATTGCCTTGAAATTGTTTAACTTGGGTCAAACGTTTTGGGTAGCCTTCCACAAGCTTCCCACAATAAGTTGGGTGAATTTTGGCCCATTCCTCCTGAAAGAGCTGGTGTAACTGAGTCAGGTTAGTAGGCCTCGCACACACTTTTTCAGTTCTGTCAACAAATTTTCTATGGGATTGAGGTCAGGGTTTTGTGATGATCACTTTAATACCTTGAGGTTGTTGTCCTTACGCCATTTTGCCACAACATTGGAAGTATGCTTGGATTCAATGTCCATTTGGAAGACCCATTTGCAAGCTTTAACATCCTGGCTGATGTCTTGAGATGTTGCTTCAATATATCCACAATTTTCTTTCCTCATCATGCCATCAATGTTGTGAAGTGCACCAGTCCCTCCGTCAGCAAAGCACCCCCACAACATGATGCTGCCACCCCCGTTCTTCACGGTTGGGATGGTGTTCTTCGGCTTTCAAGCCTCCCTGTTTTCCCTATAAACATAACGATCGTCATTATGGCCAAACAGTTCTATTTTCTTTCTTCATCAGACCACAGGACATTTCTCCAAAAAGTACCATCTTTGTCCCCATGTGCAGTTGCAAACCGTAGTCCGGCTTTTTTATGGTGGTTTTGGAGCAGTGGCTTCTTCCTTGCTGAGCGACCTTACAGGTTATGTCGATATATAGGACTCGTTTTACTGTGGCTATAGATACTTTTGTGCCGGTTTCTTCCAGCATCTTCACAAGGTCCTTTGCTGTTGTTCTGGGATTGATTTGCACTTTTCACACCAAAGTACATTCATCTCTAGGAGACAGAACACGTCTCCTTCCTGAGCGGTATGACAGCTGCGTGGTCCCATGGTGTTTATACTTGCATACTGTTGTTTGTACAGATGAACGTGGTACCTTCAGGCGTTTGGAAATTGCTCCCAAGGGTCAACCAGACTTGTGGAGGACTACAATTTTTTTCTGGGGTCTTAGCTGATTTCTTTTGATTTTCCCATGATGTCATGCAAAGAGGCACAGGTACACCCCCAATTGACTAAAATGATGTACATTCGCCTAGCAGAAGCTTCTAAAGCCATGACAATTTTCTGGAATTTTCCAAGCTGTTTAACCTCTTGCTCCTACCTGGCACTCAAGCGTCAGAGGTCTGGAAATGCAAATGTGCTACGCTAAATGCTAATAGTATTAGTTAAAACTCAAACGTTCATTAAAATACACATGCAGGGTATTGAATTAAAGCTACACTCGTTGTGAATCCAGGCAACAAGTCACATTTTTAAATGCTTTTCGGCGAAAGCATGAGAAGCTATTATCTGATAGCACCCCAAAAGACCCGCAGGGGACGTAAACAAAATAATTAGCATAGTCGGCGCTACACAAACCGCACAATGAAATATAAAACATTCATTACCTTTGACCATCTTCTTTGTTGGCACTCCTAGATGTCCCATAATCACTATTGGGTCTTTTTTTTTATTAAATCGGTCCATATATAGCCTAGATACCGATCTATGAAGACTGTGTGATAAATGAAAAAAATTGCATTTCATAACGTAACGTCATTTTTTTAAATTAAGAAAGTCGACGATAAACTTTCACAAAACACTTCGAAATACTTTTGTAATGCACCTTTAGGTATTAGTACACGTTAATAAGCGATAAAATTCATCAGGAGGCGATGTAAATTCTATTGGTGTCCGTCTGGAAAAAATGTCAAATCAAATTTATTTGTCACATACACATGGTTAGCAGATGTTAATGCGAGTGTAGCGAAATGCTTGTGCTTCTAGTTCCGACAATGCAGTGATAACCAACAAGTAATCTAACTAACAATTCCAAAAACTACTGTCTTATACACAGTGTAAGGGGATAAAGAATATGTACATAAGGATATATGAATGAGTGATGGTACAGAGCAGCATACAGTAGATGGTACCGAGTACAGTATATGCATGTGAGATGAGTATGTAGACAAAGTAAACAAAGTGGCATAGTTAAAGTGGCTAGTGATACATGTATTACATAAGGATGCAGTCGATGATGTAGAGTACAGTATATACATATGCATATGAGATGAATAATGTAGGGTAAGTAATATTATAAGGTAGCATTGTTTAAAGTGGCTAGTGATATATTTACATAATTTCCCATCAATTCCCATTATTAAAGTGGCTGGAGTTGGGTCAGTGTCGATGACAGTGTGTTGGCAGCAGCCACTCAGGAGAAATCTCCGGTCGGAGACCGGAGGGAATCGGTTCCCTTGATTCGGTTTGACCAAGAATCAAAGCCGAAGCAAATGACAAGACTCTAGACATCGTGTGGAAGCTGTAGGTACTGCAACCTCGGCCTCATTTAATTCGGTTCACCTTTAACAATTCCTGGACGTGGCGCATGGATATTTATTTCCATTTTCAGTGATCAGATTTTCCTGCACCTTTCGATGAAACGCACGTTCTGTTATAGTCACAGCAGTGATTTAACCAGTTTTATAAACGTCTGAGTGTTTTCTACCCACACATACTAATCATATGCATATACTATATTCCTGCCATGAGCAGCAGGGCGCTGAAATGTTGCGCGGTTTTTAACAGAATATTCGAAAAAGTAGGGGGTAGGGGTAACAGGTTAAAGGCACAGTCAACTTAGTGTATGTAAACTTCTGACCCACTGGAATTGTGATACAGTGAATTATGTGATAATGATAGCATGAAGTGAAATAATCTGCCTGTAAACAATTGTTGGAAAAATGACTTGTCATTCACAAAGTAGATGTCCTAAACACCTTGCCAAAACTATAATTTGCTAACAAGAAATTTGTGGAGTGGTTGAAAAACGAGTTTTAATAACTCCAACCGAAGTGTTTGTAAACAGAAGAGAAGGAACCGGACACATCTGCTGACCCCGTCATGGTGGTGGGATAACCACTGTCGCTGTCCTTTATTGGCTCTGCTTGCTAAAAAGTAGATGTGCATTTGTGCTACCAGCACTGCGTCAGAGAGGGTGTTCAGCACAGCAGGGAACATAGCTACCTCTCTACGGTCTTCACTGAAGCCCGACATAGTAAACATGCTGGTGTTTCTTAATCAGAACCTTAGACTATAGCACTCGCCAAAGTTAGGCTCTATGATACTGAACTGAAACAATAGCCGTTATCAGCAACAAGCACCTTAAACTTTGAGCCCAATACTTTTATTATTTTCCATTGTGCTTATTTTTATTTACATAATTAGAAGTGTCTTATTTATTCCTCATGCGTGTTCCCCATTCAAACGAGGAAAAAAAGAGAATATACGAACATTGCAATATGAAAGCCTAAGTAGCCTACAGGCACTATTTGTCACAATGCTGGTTTTTGTTGCCTTCAGAAAAAATAAAAACCATAAACAAAATTGTGTGTACGCTAAGTCATAATAGATTAATCATTATATAATGGTGATGTTTAGCCTGCCCAATTTCACACATACAGTGGGGCAAAAAAGTATTCAGCCACCAATTGTGCAAGTTCTCCCACTTAAAAAGACGAGAGAGGCCTGTAATTTTCATCATAGGTACACTTCAATTATGACAGACAAAATGAGAAAATAAAAATCCAGAAAATTACATTGTAGGATTTTGAATGATTTGTTTTGCAAATTATGGTGGAAAATAAGTATTTGGTCAATAACAAAAGTTTCTCAATACTTTGTTATATACCCTTTGTTGGCAATGACAGAGGTCAAACATTTTCTGTATGTCTTCACAAGGTTTTCACACACTGTTGCTGGTATTTTGGCCCATTTCTCCATGCAGATCTCCTCTAGAGCAGTGACGTTTTGGGGCTGTTGCTGGACAACACGGACTTTCAACTCCCTCCAAAGATTTTCTATGGGGTTGAGATCTGGAGACTGGCTAGGCCACTCCAGGACCTTGAAATGCTTCTTACGAAGCCACTCCGTTGCCCGGGCCGTGTGTTTGGGATCATTGTCATACTGAAAGACCCAGCCACGTTTCATCTTCAATGCCCTTGCTGATGGAAGGAGGTTTTCACTCAAAATCTCACGATACATGGCCCCATTCATTCTTTCCTTTACACTGTAACGGTTTTGACTTGAGGTTATTATTTATAGGGGTGCCAGGTAGGTTGTGCCTACCAGAGAAAACATTGGTTTCTCCTTTTAGTTTGGGTGGGAATGAGTCCCATCTGGTCCGTCAAGTCTACACCAATACAAAGGACTTATGTAAAAGTCAGGATGGAAATAAACTTTTCATAAACCCTTAAAACATTGGAAAGAACTTCAAAAACAACTATATTCTGTTGCGTGGGTTGTATTAGCAACAACAATGATTACACACACACATATAATAATATCACAATGAGTTCTGGTTCCTCCAGAAATGTCCTGTACCTCGGGCCTAAAAAGAGTCCAGCCCGGTAAAGGAGTTCAGTGAACTCAAGTGACTTTTGTCACGCAATGTTTGTCCGTTCATTCAGTGTAGCGTAAAACCAGTACTAAACATACCATCAATAGAACAATAAGTTTACCACAGAACTTTAAAGCGTATCAACTCTTAATCAGTCCTTAACTACAACTAACTACATAAATCACAGTATACATCACATCAAAACAAATGAAATACCGTATACAAAAAGGTGGTAGTCAGTCGGTCAGTCAGACAATCCAATCCGCCAATAGATCTCCCGCGGAGAAAGGCCACGAAGAACGGAGATGTGTAGGACAGGGACGCAAAGAGTGGATCCAATCCTGGGTAAACTCTATTAGGCAACAAAACACACGTTTAACGGCAACAAAACAACGGAATAGAGAAGCTCCGGGAACTGAGGGTTGAACACATCCTCAGTCACGTCTCCATCACAACCCCACTTTTGCGCAGCTGATGCTGGCTATTTAATTGGGAATTAAAGGGAAAGCGCCCTATTGGAAGGAGCTGCACTGAGACGGTTCAGAAAAATTCAGGGCCGTCACAACACGGATCAGTCGTCCTGGTCCCTTTGCAGAAAAACAGCCCCAAAGCATGATGTTTCCACCCCCATGCTTCAGTAGGTATGGTGTTCTTTGGATGCAACTCAGCATTCTTTGTCCTCCAAACACGACGAGTTGAGTTTTTACCAAAAAGTTCTAATTTGGTTTCATCTGACCATATGACATTCTCCCAATCTTCTTCTGGATAATCCAAATGCTCTCCAGCAAACTTCAGACGGGCCTGGACATGTACTGGCTTAAGCAGGGGGACACGTCTGACACTGCAGGATTTGAGTCCCTGGCGGCGTAGTGTGTTACTGATGGCAGGCTTTGTTACTTTGGTCCCAGCTCTCTGCAGGTCATTCACTAGATCCCCCCCGTGTGATTCTGGGATTTTTGCTCACCGTTCTTGTGATCATTTTGACCCCACGGGGTGAGATCTTGCATGGAGCCCCAGAAGGAGGGAGATTTTGGGGGAGATTTGAGGGAGATTTCTTGTATGACTTCCATTTCCTAATAATTGCTCCCACAGTTGATTTATTCAAACCAAGCTGCTTACCTATTGCAGATTCAGTCTTCCCAGCCTGGTGCAGGTCTACAATTTTGTTTCTGGTGTCCTTTGACAGCTCTTTGGTCTTGGCCATTGTGGAGTTTGGAGTGTGACTGTTTGAGGTTGTGGACAGGTGTCTTTTATACTGATAACAAGTTCAAACAGGTGCCATTAATACAGGTAATGAGTGGAGGACAGAGGAGCCTCCTAAAGAAGAAGTTACAGGTCTGTGAGAGCCAGAAATCTTGCTTGTTTGTTGGTGACCAAATACTTATTTTCCACAATAATTTGCAGATAAATTCATTAAAAATCCTACAATGTCTGTCATAGTTGAAGTGTACCTATGATGAAAATTACAGGCCTCTCATCTTTTTAAGTGGAAGAACTTGCACAATTGGTGGCTGACTAAATACTTTTTTTGCCCCACTGTATAGGCAATTACACTGCGACAAGAAATGGTGTATGCCTTTTTCACACCAATTTTTTTTTTACATCATTAATATAGTGGAATCATGCAGCCCATATATGTTGATTTCATAAGACATTCTAAGGTTTGTATCATTCACAACTAAAGTTGCCAAATAACTCAAAGTCAAGCATATAACCAGTTTCAAACTATCACTTTTAAAGCTTAACACAGAATAACCTCTCCATGTGCACACTAGCACAGAAAAAATCCTTAATTTTGAATTTCTTTCAGCGAGTTTCAATTATATACTTACAATAAAATCATATAAATATGAAAAAGTGCCATTATTTTGGATTATAATGTTTCATAGGAAACACCTGCCTAAAATATTGTGGTGTTATTGTGCTGTACAGGCAATTAAGTGGATTTATTACACTTTAGAATGTAGATATTTCAAAGGCACGCATCAGCAGCTTGCATGTGTGGATCCCCTTTATGTTAATTTAACAGTCAATTACCATGAGACCGACAGTTATTTGCTTGACAATCACATGACTGCCACAGCCCTGGACGCGTCGCTTTGCACGTCACTGTAAATAAGAATGTGCTCTTAACTTCTTGATGCACCCGTCCCGTTAGCGGGATCATTTTCGTCAACATCTGCTGAATTGCAGAGCGTCAAATTCCAATTATATTACAAAAAATATTTAATTTTCATGAAATCACAAGTGCAATATAGCAAAACACAGCGTAGCTTGTTGTTAATCCACCTGACATGTCAGATTTCAAAAAAGTTTTTCGGCGACAGCATACCAAGCGTTCGTTAGGACATATCTCTCAGCAAACAAAACATTACAAACAGCTAGCAGCAAAGTAGATTGGTCACGAAAGTCAGAAAAGCAATAAAATTAATCGCTTACCTTTGATGATCTTCGGATGTTTGCACTCACGAGACTCCCAGTTACACAACAAATGTTCCTTTTGATCCATAAAGATTATTTTTATATCCAAAATAACACCATTTGGTTGGCGCGTTATGTTCAGAAATCCACAGGCTCGAGCGGTCACGACGGGGCATACGAAAATTCCAAATAGTATCCGTAAAGTTCGTAGAAACATGTCAAACATTTTTTTATAGTCAAACCTCAGGTTGTTTTTACAATATATAAATCGATAATATTTCAACCGGACCTTAGCTTTTTCAATAGAAGTGAGAGAGAAAATGTCTGCTCCACTCTGTTGGCGCATGCAAAACGCTGCTGGCACCCAGCCATTCACTGATGCGATGTGATCTTTCTCGCTCATTTTTCAGAATAAAAGCCTGAAACTATGTCTAAAGACTGTTCAGACCATGTGGAAGCCATAGGAAAAGGAATCTGGTTGATATCCCTTTAAATGGAGGGAAGGTGTGCAATGGAACAAGGAGCTTTCAAAATAAGAGGCACTTCCCAGTTGGATTTTCCGCAGGTTTTCGCCTGCAATATCAGTTCTGTTATACTCACAGACAATATTTTGACAGTTTCGGAAACTTTAGAGTGCTACAGGGATGGTTGTTCTTCTGGAAGGTTCTCCCACCTCAACGGAGGAACTCTAGAGCTCTGTCATAGTGACCATCGGGTTCTTGGCCACCTCCCTGACCAAGGCCATTCTCCCCCGATTGCTCAGTTTGGCTGGCCAGCCAGCTCCAGGAAGAGTCTTGGTGGTTCCAAAATTCTTCCATTTAAGAATGATGGAGGCCACTGTGTTCTTGGGGACCTTCAATGCTGCAGAAATATTTTGGCACCCTTCCCTTGCCACAATCCTGTCTCAGAGCTCTACAGACACTTCCTTTCGACCTCAAGGCATGGTTTTTGCTTTGACATGCAGTGTCAACTGTGGGACCTTATATAGACAAGTGTGTGCCTCGTCTATAAAAATGTCTAAACACTTGTTTTCGCTTTGTCATTATGTGGTCTTGTAACTTAGTTAGGCTTATACTTCAATATATATGCTAATGTATTAATCAATCATTCATTTGTTAATGTCATCATAGTTATTCATCGTCAGTAAAAATAATATTGTAATCTAACAGCACCTGTTTGTCACTCATAATACTCACAAAATGATTGCTCCTATACCCTCCTTTTTTCTGAACATAAATATAAATGCAACATGTAAAGTGTTGGTCCCATCATGAGCTGAAATAAAAGATCCCAGAAATGATCCATACACGCAAAAATTGTATTTATCTTTGTTCGTGAGCATTTCTCCTTTCCAAAATAATCCATCCACCTGACTGGTGTGGCATATCAAGAACCCGATTAAACAGCAAGATCATTACACAGCTACACCTTGTGCTGGGGAAAATAATTGGCCATCCTAAAATGTTCAGCTGTGTCACACAACACAATGTCACAGATGTCTCAGGTTGAGGCAGCGTGCAATTGACTACCTGCCACCCCAGTTTCACGTAAAGACTGCAAGGGTTGAGGGAATAGGTGATGTTTTTCCTCAACAAATTAGTGATTTCAATTAAAATACATTTTCAGTCAGATAAACAAGAAATAAACGAAATGGCTAAAAAGATGTTGCTGCCTCAGCACAAAGTGTGATAAACATAGCTGTGCTGTGGTGCCTTTTCAATGAATCAGGGAGGAGAGAGACAACATATGCCAGTCACTCACTATAAAAAAATATATGTTTTTTTATTTTTTATTACACAGCGTGGCCATCAGATTCCCTCGAGTCACTTGTGTCATAATTATTTAATCAAACAGTGCACTTAAAGCGTCAGACAATCTCAAGGCATATAGTTGATTTTATTCAAACACATAGGGTGTGTCTATATATTGAAAAATACACGTTTAAAAATTGACAAACAGACGACCAATATTTTTTTGATCATTAGGAACAACCCTATTTGCATTGTCACATTTTTGCAGTATTACTTTAGTGCCTTGTTGCAAACAGGATGCATGTTTTGGAATATTTTTTAATTCTGTACAGGTTTCCTTCTTTTCACACTGTCGATTAGGTTAGTATTGTTGAGTAACTACAATGTTGTTGATCCATCCTCAGTTCTCTCCTATCACAGCCATTAAACTCTGTAACTGTTTTAAAATCACTACTGGCCTCATGGTGAAATATCTGAGCAGTTTCTTTCTTCTCCCGTAACGGAGTTAGGAATGACACCTGTATCTTTGTAGTGACCGGATGTTTTGATACACGACCTAAAGTGTAATGAATAACTCCACTATGCTCAAAGGGATATTCAATATCTGCTTTAACTGCGATGCAGTTACATATCAGGATATTATTTTTGACGGCATAGCGTTTCGTATCATTGTCACAATATCGCAATATTATGTTTTGCGCTAGTTGGCTGTACCTGCACCAAAACTCCAGGATCTTTCCTTCACAGCTTGTTCTCCATCTTTTTAAATAGGGAGACTATTTGTTTTCAGCCCTTTTATTTCCATGACTGATCAAAACTTGTTTTTCTCATGGCTCTTTTGTCCCTCTGCAGCAGACATACAGTGTGGTGAGCAATATGCTTGGAACATTTAAAAAAAACAAATCACAGTATTGAATCGCAATACATCTAGAATCATAACACATATCGTACCGGCACCTAGGTGACAATATCATATAATCAGGGCCCTGGCCAAACAGTCATGTGTGAAAATACCCTCAAATCAAAGGTGACATCTGTCCTGTCTCCACATATGAAACATTTGATCTCAATTCCAAAACGCTAGAGTATAGAGCCACATTAAATGTTTTAGCTTCGCAGTCCAAATAAACACAGAGGGTAGTGTAGGATAATGGAGTAACCTAAATCGCACTAAATATGACAAATATGCATAAACAGATTGAAATTATAGAAGAAACGTGTGAAAATGTTTTGTACTTACTTCAAGTTCAAAGGGAGCTGTACTAGGGACGTGTGATCGAGCAGACAGAGCGCTTAAGTCTTTGTCCGACCTATGTGAGAACGGCAACGGCTGGCTGTAGTACATGCCCTCATCAGGGTAGTCACTTTCGACCCCCTCTACAAACTTCTTTCTCGTAGCACTGAACATTCCGTTTGTCACCTGCAGAAGTGAGATGAAGAGGTTTTACTATTTCAACTCCAAAAAGGCTTTCTGAACCAGCATGCCTGCATCCATTTATTGACAAAACATTGTTCATATCAGATTTTTTTAAACTATCATGGACAGGACTGGAGTGAAAACACAACAGTTATGCAGGAGCCTACAGTTAGTCCGATGACCTACTAGACTTTCAGTTTCAACTACTCCAACCTCACCACCAGACAACTACACGCCCACACACATTGCACAATGTGCTCATACAGTGTGCCTTACAGCAAAACAATTATAGTCACTTTTAAAAAGTGTTGATTTTCCACTGTTTCATTGCATTGGTCAACATACAAAAACTGTGTGCATCTGTGCAACATTGCCTCAGCACAATTCAACAAGCTTCTGCTCAGGTGCCTCTTAAGTTCACAACCGATTCCAGTTATTCTCCACACCAAATTTTCCTTCAATCTAAGAACCCTCTGACACTCTCTCACCTTGTGAACATGGAGACATAGCTATTGATATTTAAATGACCCTACACACATTCATTATTTCCACATTGAATGGAGTCATCTCTGACACTGGTGCCAAAACTAGGAAGATGCTTGTTGTGCTAGCAAGATGCTTGCTGCCAGTTTAGTAGTGGAGCCTCAGGGGGAAGAGTATCAACATGAACATGCCACATTATATTTAGTGTAGTTGGCTAACTAGCTAAACAGCCACCCACTCTCGCGTGACTCGATACATTGGTTGTTTATCCTTTGGCTTCAGCATGTTGTGGCTAACAAAGTTAGGTAGCTAATCAAGACAGAAATATCTAAATAGCTATCTAACCTATCAAGTTAAGCGAGCAGAATCGAGGGACGCAAAAAATATGTACCGGTTGCAGGACCCCGGAAGGGGTCCGGCAAGGTGGCTTGGTGTGCCGGTGTAATGCAATGGAATTTGAGTCATGCATGTGGGTCACAGGACTCAGACAAGCGAGCTAGCTAACGCTATAGCTATTAACTAGCTAACGTTAGTAACGCCAGTTGATTGTTTATGTCCTAGCTAGCTACATTGAGCTAACTAGCTACCAATACAGCGTGAGTCTGATTATAAGTTTGCTTCAACAACTAGCCGTGACAGCCCTTGTCTGTTTGCCCATAGGTAGTGATGTGCAGGTTGGGCCTACTTTGCCTCCTATCCACTTCCCAATCCCAGTAGCTACCTCTCGGTCTCAATTCACGCTAGCGGCCACACAGACAAAAACAGAAGACCATTCGAATTGAAATCCACGAACCGGTCCAAAACATACCGAACGGCAAGGACTACAAAGATGAATGTGTTGTGATGTAACGATTTGATTCGGACCAAACGGGTTTATATTTGGGTGGGGGGGAGGGTGGAAATTTTAAAAAATAAATTAAAAAAAAACTCACCACATTAATTTCCCTTCTGCTCGTAGATCCAAGATGGCTGTGTATTCTACAATCGAGAGTCCTGGGTGAATAGCCTTTACCCTCTGACCTCTCTGTAACCTAATCATTTCCGCACACAAATTATGAACGTTCTACTAATGTGGGTACAACGTGGCTAATACTCAGAATGTATTTGAATAGTCAGCAATGTTGTTTTTGTAGTTACATATATTGTTGTGGGAACTCACCTCACTAATCTGTAGTAGACAATGATCAGTGCATCAACAAACTCAGTAGGTAAACAAAAGCCACTCCCACTTCGGTCATTTTCAAAACATAGAGGTTTGGCAATGAACCCTCGGAATGATATCACAGTAGTAGTAGCCTAGATATATGGTATCACCATATCATATTGATATGTGTCACTCACTAGCTACGAATCACCGTCACCTATGCCATTAAAGGATTTAAAAAGTGTTGCCACTTATTTGTATTTATAACATTTTAAAGCAGGCTAGACAACAAAATTCAGCCACAAGGCAGATTTTTGTCCGAGCCTGGGTGCCAGAACATAATTTGTTTTTTTATATATATTTTTAATGTAAGTAGGCAAGTAAGTTAAGAACAAACGCTTATTTACAATGACGGTCTACCGTGGCCAAACCCAGACGACACTGAGCCAATTGTGCACCACCCTATGGGACTCACAATCACAGCCGGATGTGATGCAGTCTGGATTCAAACCAGGGACTGTAGTGACACCTCTTGCACTGAGATGCAGTGCCTTAGACCGCTGCGCCACTCGGGAGCCCAATGATAATTTGTACACCTATCGGTTAAGAGCATATTAGATAACAAATGTTGTCCTCTCCAATATATCTAAAGTATTACATTCTATGGAGGGACCACCATATTGCCCACATTTTCTCCTTCATCAGTCAGTACTGCATTTCTGCCTGTCAGAAGCCACCAGATGAAGAGTAATGTGCTGCATAGAGGAGGGCTGGAGATCTTCAGTGTACAACATAAAACAAAATCCAGAATAGAGCCGTTCTACATCCACCTAAAAGGAAGCGATTCCCAAACCTTCTATAACAAAGCCATCACCTACAGAGAGATTAACCTGGAGAAGAGTCCCCTAAGCAAGCTGGTCCTGGGGCTCTGTTCACAAACACAACCAGACCCCACAGAGCCCCAGGACAGCAACACAATTAGACCCAACCAAATCATGAGAAAACTAAAAGATAATTACTTGATACATTGGAAAGAATTAACAAAAAAAACTGAGAAAACTAGAATGCTATTTGACACTAAACAGAGAGTACACAGTGGCAGAATACCTGACCACTGTGACTGATCGAAACTTAAGGAAAGCTTTAACTATGTACAGACTCAGTGAACATAGCCTTGCTAATGAGAAAGTGTCACGCGCTGGTCTTAGTATTCTGTGTTCTCTTTATTATTTTGGTTAGGCCAGGGTGTGACATGGGTGATTTATGTGGTTTGTTTTGTCTAGGGGTTTTGTAGTTTATGGGATTGTGTTTAGTTAAGTAGTCTAGGAAAGTCTATGGTTGCCTAGAGTGGTTCTCAATCAGAGGCAGGTGTTTATCGTTGTCTCTGATTGGGAACCATATTTAGGCAGCCATATTCTTTGGGTATTTTGTGGGTGATTGTTCCTGTCTCTGTGTTTTGCACCAGTTAGGACTGTTTTTGGTTTTTCACGTTTTTGTATAAGTATATTGTTGTCACGCCTTGGTCATAGTATTTTGTGTTTTTGTTATATGTTTGGGTAGGCCAGGGTGTGACATGGGTTTATATGTTGTGTTTCGTATTGGGGTTTGTATTATTTGGGATTGCGGCTGATTAGGGGTGTGGTATAGGTTTGGCTGCCTGAGGCGATTCTCAATTAGAGTCAGGTGCTTATCGTTGTCTCCGATTGGGAACCGTATTTAGGCAGCCTCATTTTCGCTTTGTATTTTGTGGGTGTTTGTTCCTGTCTTTGTGATGTTTTCACCAGATGGGCTGTAATTAATTTCACGTTTCGTTTGTTTTCGTATTTCAGTTATTTCTTGTACCGTCATATCTTTCATTAAAGTCATGAGTAACCTACACGCTGCGCTTCGGTCCGACTTTCTTCATTTAACAGACGAACGCCGTTACAATTGTTCTGTTATCTTTATTAAAGATGTGTTTTGGTCCGCCTCTCTTTCACCAGAAAACCATAACAGAAAGGCCGCCGTAGGCAGACCTGGCTCTCAAGAGAAAACAGACTGTACCTACTGCCCACAAAATTAGGTAAAAAATGAGCTGCACTTCCTAAGCTCCTGCCAAATGTATGACTATATTAGAGACACATATTTCCCTCAGATCACACAGATCCACAAAGAATTTGAAAAATGAACTCTCATATCTATTGGGTGAAATACCATAGTGTGCCATCACAGTAGCAAGATTTGTGACCTGTTGCCACAAGAAAAGGTCAACCAGTGAAGAACAAACACCGTTGTAGATACAACCAATATTTATGTTTATTTATTTTCCCTTTTGTACTTAACTATTTGCACATCATTACAACACTGTATATACCCATAATATCACATTTGAAATGTCTTTATTCTTATGGAACTTCTGTAATGTTTACTGTTCATTTTTAGTGTTTATTTCACTTATCTACTCTTTTTTTTGGCAATGTTAACATTTGTTTACCGTGCCAATAACGCCGTTAAATTGAATTAAATTGATAGAGCATGCCCTGACCAGCTGGCAAGTGTCTTCACTGACACTTATCCCTGACCCGTTTTGTAATGCCAACTTGTTTCAAACAGACCAGCATAGTCCCTGTGCCTAAGAACAGCAAGGTAACCTGCTTTGAAAGGCTGCACTGACATCTGTAGCCATGAAATGCTTTGAAAGGCTGGTCATGGCTTACATCAACGCCATCATCCAAGATACCCTGGGCTGACTCCAATTCACATATTGCCCCAACAGATCCATAGATGACGCAATGTCTATTGCAATCCACACTGCCCTCAACCACTTGGACTAAAGGAATACCTACAAATGAATGCAGTTCATTGACTACAGCTCAACATTCAACACCATAGTCCCCTCCAAGCGCATCACCAAGATCAAGGACCCTGGGACTGAACACCTTTTGCAACTGGATCCTGGACTTCCTGATGGTTGCCCCGAGGCGGTGAGGGAAGGCAACAACACATCCGCCACAGTGACCCTCAACACGGGGGCCCATCAGGGGTGTGTGATTAATCGCTTCCTGTACTCCCTGTTCAGCCACAACTGTGTGGCCACGCACAACTCCAACACCATCTTCAATTGTTAGGACTGATCAATGATGATGATGAGTCAGCCTATAGGGAGGAGGTCCTGGCACCACACTGCCAGGATATTAACCTCTCCCTCAACGTCAGCAAGACAAACAAGCACGCCTTCACGCACATCAATGAGTCTGTAGTGGAGCGGGTCGAGAGCTTCAAGTTCCTCGGTGTCCACTTCACTAAGGAATTAACATGGTCCACAGACAACCACACAGATTTGAAGAGGGCACAACAGTGTCTCTTCCCCCTCGGGAGTCTGAAAAGATTTGACATGGGCTCTCGGATCCTCAAAAAGATCTAGAGCTGCTCCATTGAGATTATCTTGACTGGCTGCATCACCACTTAGTATAGCAACTGCAAGGTTTACACCTTTATTTAATCTTTATTTAACTAGGAAAGTCAGTTAAGAACACATTCTTATTTTCAATGAAGGCCTAGGAACGGTGGGTTAACTGCCTTGTTCAGGGGTAGAACGACAGATTTTTACCTTGTCAGCTCGGGGATTCAACCTTGCAACCTTGCAGTTAGCTAGTCCAACGCTCTAACCAGCTGCCTCTAATTACACTTACTGCGAATGCAGTAAGCCAAGGTAAGTTGCTCGCTAGCATTAACCTTATCTTATAAAAAACTATTCATCAATCAATCATAATCACTAGTTAACTACACATGGTTGATGATATTACTAGTTTATCTAGCGTGTCCTGCGTTGCATATAATCGATGCAGTGCGTATTCGTGAAAAAGGACTGTTGCTCCGATGTGTACTTAACCATAAACATCAATGCCTTTCTTAAAATCAATACACAGAAGTATATATTTTTAAACCTGCATACTTAGCTAAAAGAAATCCAGGTTAGCAGGCAATATTAACCAGGTGGAATTGTGTCACTTCTCTTGCGTTCATTGCATGCAGAGTCAGGGTATATGCAACAGTTTGGCCCACCTAATTTGCCAGAATTTTACGTAATTATGACATAACATTGAAGGTTGTGAAATGTAACAGGAATATTTAGACTTATGGATGCCACCCGTTAGATAAAATATGTAATGGTTCCGTATTTCACTGAAAGAATAAACGTCTTGTTTTCGAGATAATAGTTTCCGGATTTGACCATATTAATGACCTAAGGCTCGTATTTCTGTGTGTTATTATGTTATAATTAAGTCTATGATTTGATAGAGCAGTCTGACTGAGCGATGGTAGGCACCAGCAGGCCTGTAAGCATTCATTCAAACAGCACTTTCTTGCGTTTTGCCAGCAGCTCTTCGTTGTGCTTCAAGCATTGCGCTGTTTATGACTTCAAGCCTATCAACTCCCGAGATTAGGCTAGTGTAACCGATGTGAAATGGCTAGCTAGTTAGCAGGGTGCGCACTAATATCATTTCAAATGTCACTCGTTCTGAGACTTGGAATAGTTCCCCGCGGATTTTGTGGAGTGATGGGTAACGCTGCTTCGAGGGTGGCTGTTGTCGATGTGTTCCTGGTTCGAGCCCAGGTAGGAGCGAGGAGAGGGACGTAAGCTATACTGTTACACTGGCAATACTAAAGTGCCTACAAGAACATCCAATAGTCAAAGGTATATGAAATACAAATGGTATAGAGAGAAATAGTCCTATAACTCCTATAATAACTACAACCTAAAACCACCCGCGGACCAAATAAAACCACCCGCGGACCAAATTCAGCCAGCGAGCCACCAGTAGGGGAACTCAGCCATATACTGTTCTGTCTGCTATCGCATGGCAAGCAGTACCAGTGTGCCAAGTCTAAAACCAACAGGACTCTGAACAGTTTCTACTCCCAAGCCATAAGACTGCTAAACAAGGCTGCTAAATAGCTAATCAAATGGCTACCCGGAATGCCTGCATCGACCCTATTCTGAACTAACTCTCTTGCACTGACTCTATGCACACATACTGGATTCTACCCACACACATACTACATACACACACACACACACACACACACACACACACACACACACACACACACACACACACACACACACACACACACACACACACACACACACACACACACACACACACACACACACACACACACACACACACACACACACACACACACACACACAGCTGCTACAGCTCAATCTATTATCTGTTCTGTTGCCAAGTCACTTTAACCCTACCTATGTGTACATAGCTACCTCAATTACCTCGTACCCCTGCACATCGACTCAGTACTGGTACTTCCAGTATATAGCCATGTCATTTTGAATCTTTATTGTCATTCATTATTGGACTGTGTATTCATTCCTGGTGTCAATATTTCTATTTTTATTTGACATTTATTTATCTCCATCTTTAACTCTGTATTCTTGGATATGGACATGTAAGTAAGCATTTTACTGTTAGTCTACACCTGTTGCTTTCCAAGCATGTAACAAATTACATTTGATTTGATTTGATTGATTTGATAAGGGACATTATATTCCTGCCCTTTATCTGGTTGGAAAATATACCCTAATAAAGGTACAGGAGAATACGTAGAAAAGTCACACTTCAGATTGTACTATCGAGACAGCAGATGATACCACCTTCCAGCTCGCAGAGAATTACGTGACATGGTTATGTAACTGAATGTGGTTCCCATGCACATGGTGCAGTAAGTACAAATGAAATCACATATGTGACCAAAAGCAAGCTCAAACTCACACTACAGTACGAAATCCGGCTCTGATTAAATCCCACCTTAATCGTCTTAAAAAAGGAAATTAAACAGAATCAAAGAACATTTCCTAGAAGCTCATTTTAGCACCAGCCACCAGCTGTGGCTTGGTTCCACAGTATGTATCCATAGCCCCTGCTGGATAAAAACAGCGTTAGGTTTTTGCTGGTGAGCAGCCTTCATTGTGTTTTCGCTGGTGAGCAGCCTTCATTGTGTTTTTGCTGTTGAGCAGTCTTCATTGTGTTTTGATGGTCACCAGTGTACCAGCATACAGTGCATTCGGAAACATTTTGTTATGTTACAGCCTTATTCTAAAATGGATAAAAACGTTTTTCCCCTTATCAATCTACACACAATAGCCCATAATGACAAAGCAAAAACATTATTTTTTAAACATTTTGCAAATAAAAAATAAAAAAACAGAAATATTACATTTACTTAAGAATTCAGACCCTTTACTGAGTACTTTGTTGAAGCACCTTTGGCAGCAATTACCGAATTGAGTATTCTTGGGTATTACACTACATGCTTGGCACACCTGTATTTGGGGAGTTTCTTACATTCTTCTCTGCAGATCCTCTCAAGCTCTGTCAAGTTAGATAGGGAGTGGAACTATTTTCAAGTGTCTTCAGAGATGTTTGATCGGGTTCAAGTCTGGGCTCTAGCTGGGCCACTCAAGGACATTCAGAGACTTGTCCCGAAGCCACTCCTGCGTTGTCTTGGCTGTGTGCTTAGGGTCGTTGTCCTGTTGGAAGGTGAACCTTCGCCCCAGTCTAATGTCATGAGGACTCTGGAGCAGGTTTTCATCAAGGATCTCACTGTACTTTGCTCCATTCATCTTTCCCTCGATCCTGTCGATCCTGACGAGTCTCCCAGTCCCTGTTGCTGAAAAACATCCCCACAGGATGATGCTGCAACCACCATACTTCACCGTAGGGATGGTGCCAGGTTTTCTCCAGATGTGACGTTTGGCATTCAGGTCAATCTTGGTTTCATCAGACCAGAGAATCTTGTTTTGCATGGTCTGAGAGTCCTTTAGGTGCCTTTTGGCAAACTCCAAGAGGGCTGTCATGTTCCTTTTACTGAGGAGTGGCTTCAGTCTGGCCACTCTACAATAAAGGCCTGATTTGTGGAGTGCCGCAGAGATGGTTGTCCTTCTGGAAGGTTCTTCCACCTCCACAGAGGACCTCTGGAGCTCTGTCAATGTGACCATCGGGTTCTTGGTCTCCTCCCTGACCAAGGCCCTTTTCACCCGATTGCTCAGTTTGGCCGGGCGCCAAGCTCTAGGAAGAGTCTTGGTGGTTCCATACTTCTTCTATTTATGAATGATGGAGGCCACTGTGTTCCTAAGGACCTTCAATGCTGCATACATTTTTTTGAACCCTTACCCAGATCTGTGCCTTGACACACGGTCAATTCCTTCGACCTCATGGCCTGGTTTCTGCTCTGACATGCACTGTCAACATATAGACAGGTGTGTGCCTTTCCAAATCATCTCCAATCAATTGAATTTACCACAGCTGGAATCCAATAAAGTTGTAGAAACATCTCAAGGATGATCAATGGAAACAGCAAAGGGTCTGAATACTTATGTATAACAGGAATTTCAGTTGTTTTATTTTAATACATTTGCAAAAATGTCTAAAAACCTGTTTTTGCTTTCTCATTATGGGGTATGGTGTGTAGACTGATGAGTAAACAAATAATAAAACCAGCACCAAGTCGCATTATGCTGGCTTGCAAAGTGATGTCTAATTCCTATTGGAATCCAGCCTGAGTGTGGATATTCAACAACTTTTATTCACCAACAATCTGCATTCAGTATAACTGCCAGGGTTAGAACGATGAACAATACGTCACGCCAAGCAGCCACAACAGTCAGTAAGAGTGTCCTTGATTGAGTCTTTGAATGAAGAGATTCAGATTGCCCATCCCTGACCTAAACTATCTAAATTGGAAAAACCATTTCAAGCATACACTACAGGCTACATATTGTAGTGAAAATAAGTTAAACAACAATAAGTTACTGCCGAATGCTGGTTACTTGAGACTATACCTCACTTGGGATTTGAACTCACAAATTCTTGGGTGCTAATGACCTGCATTTCCTGTTACGCCACCAGGTCTGTGGGCATGACAGAGGTTGGCCACAGATTTAATGGCAGGAATACAGTTCTGCAATTTGCTGAATGTTGCCCAGAATCAAGTCAATAATTGTCCGACAAAACCACTTTACTTGATGTAAACAATTATAAAACACAATACTTGATTAAAAATCGAATTTGGGTCTTACTGTTAGTAGCCCATGAAAACGCACTAAAAAACATATTCATACATGGCAAACAGATAGTCAAAAAATAAACAAAAGAAGTTTGTTTTGAAATGTTTGACATATTGTCACACCCTGACCATAGATATCTCTGTTTTTCTATATATTTTGGTTAGGTCGGGGTGTGACTAGGGTGGGTACTCTAGTTTTTGTATGTCTAGGATTTTTGTATGTCTAGGGGGTTTTGTATGTCTATGTTGGCCTTATATGGTTCCCAATCAGAGACAGCTGTTTATCGTTGTCTCTGATTGTGGATCATATTTAGGTAGCCATTTTCCTCATTTGTGTTGTGGGATCTTGTCTACATTTAGTTGCCTGAGTGCACAACAGTAGCGGTTTGGTCGTGCTTTTGTTGTTTTGTTCAGTGAGTTTCGGATTATTAAAATTATGTGGAACTCTACTCACGCTGCGCCTTGGTCTCATCATTATGACGACCGTGACACATATCTTAGAGATATAAGAAGGATTAATGTGTATATATACACAGTACCCATCAAAAGTTTGGACACACATACTCATTGAAGTGTTTTTCTTTATTGGTACTATTACTATATTGTAGAATAATAGTGAAGATATCAAAACTATAAGAACACATGGAATCATGTAGTAACCAAAAAAGTGTTAAATTTTTTCATATTTGAGATTCTTCAAAGTAGCCAACCTTCGCCTTGACAGTTTTGCAGACTCTTGGCATTCTCTCAACTAACTTCACCTGGAATGCTTTTCCAACAGTCTTGAAGGAGTTCCCACATATGCTGAGCAATTGTTGGCTGCTTTTCCTTCACTCTGCGGTCCATCTCATCCCAAACCATCTCAGCTGGGTTGAGGTCAGGTGATTGTGGAGGCCAGGTCATCTGATGCAGCACTCCATCACTCTCCTTCTTAGTCAAATAGCCCTTACACAGCCTCGAGGTGTGTTGGGTCATTGTCCTGTTGAAAAACAAATGATAGTCCCACTAAGGACAAACCAGATGGGAAGTGTTTAGTCCCACAGTCCTTAGCTTAGTGATGAGCTTCGTGGGCACTATGATGGTGAACGTGGAACTGTAGTTGATGAACAGTATTCTGACATAGGTGTTCCTTTTGTCCAGGTGAGAAAGGGCAGTGTGGAGTGCGATTGAGATTGCGTCATCTGTGGATCTGTTGGGGCGGTATGCGAATTGGAGTGAGTCTATTGTGTCTGGGAGGATGCTGTTAATGTGAGCCATGACCAGCCTTTCAAAGCACTTCATGGCTACAGACTTGATGGATTTTGCGACAGCATTTGAAGAAACCTTCAAAGTTCTTGACATTTTCTGGATTAACTGACTCCCATGTCTTAAAGTAGTGATCGGCTGTCGTTTCTCTTTGCTTAATTGAGCTGTTCTTGTCATAATATGGACTTGGTCTTCCACCAAACAGGGCTATCTTCTGTATACCACCCCTACCTTGTAACAACACAACTGATTGGCTCAAACTCATTGAGAAGGACATAAATTCCAGTAATGAACTTTTAATAAGGCACATCTGGTAATTGAAATGCATTTCAGGTGACTACCTCGTGAAGCTGGTTGAGAGAATGCCAAGCGTTTGCAAAGTTGTTATCAACATAAGTGTATTTAAACTTCCGACCTCAACTGTGTACACTACCGTGCAAACGTTTGGGGTCACTTAGAAATGTCTTTGTTTTTCATGAAAACATACATGAAATTAGTTGAAAAATGAATAGGAAATATAGTCAAGACGTTGACAATAATGATTTTTAATTGAAATAATAAGTGTCCTTCAAATCTTGCTTTCGTCAAAGAATCCTCCATTTACAGCAATTACAGCCTTGCAGACCTTTGGCATTCTAGTTGTCAATTTGTTGAGGTAATCTGATGCTTCCATGATTCCTGAAGCACCCCCCACAAGTTGGATTGGCTTGATGGGCAGTTCGTACGTACCATACGGTCAAGCTGCTCCCACAACAGCTCAATAGGGTTGAGATCCGGTGATAGGCTGGCCACTCCATTATAGACAGAATACCAGCTGACTGCTTCTACCCTAAATCATTCTTGTTTAGTTTGGTGCTGTGCTTCGGGTCATTGCCATGTTGCAGGAGGAAATTGGCTCCAATTAAGCACCGTTCGGGTATGGCTTGGCATTGCAAAATGGATTGATAGCCTTCCTTCTTCAAGATGCCTTTTACCCTGTACAAATCTCCCACTTTACCACCACCAAAGCACCCCCAAACGATCACATTGCCTCCACCATGCTTGACAGATAGCGTCAAGCACTCCTCTAGCATCTTTTCATTTTTTTCTGCGTCACATGAATGTTCTTCTTTGTGATCCGAACACCTCAAACTTAGATTTGTCTGTCCATAGCACTTTTTTTCCAATCTTCCTCTGTCCAGTGTCTGTGTTAGTTTGCCCATCTTAATCTTTTAATTTTATTGGCCAGTCTGAGATATGGCTTTCTCTTTGCAACTTTGCCTAGAAGGCCAGCATCCCGGAGTCGCCTCTTCACTGTTGGCGTTGAGACTGGTGTTTTGTGGGTACTATTTAATGAAGCTGCCAGTTGAGGACTTGTGAGGTTTCTGTTTCTCATACTTGACGCTTTAATGTTCTTGTCCTCTTGCTCAGTTGTGTACTGGGGCCCCCCACTCCTCTTTCTATTCTGGTTAAAGACAGTTTGCCCTGTTCTGTGAAGGGAGTAGTACACAGCATTGTACGAGATCTTCAGTTTCTTGGCAATGTATCGCATGGAATAGCCTCCATTTCTCAGTACAAGAGTAGACTGATGACTTTCAGAAGAAAGTTATTTGTTTCTGGCCATTTTGAGCCTGTAAACAAACCCATAAATGCTGATGCTCCAGATAATAATCTGGAGAAGGACTAAAGAAGGACAGTTTTATTGCTTCTTTAATTAGCACAACAGTTTTCAGCTGTGCTAACATAATTGCAAAAGGCTTTTCTAATGATCAATTAGCCTTTTAAAAGGATACACTTGGATTAGCTAACACAACATGCCATTGGAACACAGGAGTGATGGTTGCTGATAACGGGCCTCTGTACCCCTATGTAGATATTCATTCAAAATCAGCCGTTTCCAGGTACAATAGTCATTTACAACATTAACAATGTCTACACTGTATTTCTGATACATTTGATGTTATTGTAATGGACAAAAAAGGTGCTTCTCTTTCAAAAACAAGGACATTTCTAAGTGACTACAAACTTTTGAACGGTAGTGTATATATATATATATATATATATATATATATATATATATATATATATATTTAACCTCTACTTCCATATATACTCCCATACATTTTTTAAACTGGTACCGGGCTACCTTCATATGAGTCTTGTGATGCTTCTGGGTATCCTAGAGTAAATCCGGCATGTACGTGTTTGTGAGATTCTCATCTTTCGGTGGTGGGGTCATATCAGTGTGTAGTCCAAACCGTTTCGATGCTACAGACGTTTTCGTGAGAAGACCGATTTTTGGGGTGACTCCTATTCTGATAATAACCAGCTGTAGTTCTGCCACCTTCAACCGCAGTTGCGGAAAGCTGATGTCTGCTTGATGTGGTAGATTGATATCTCTAGCTTAATCAGATGTATATTGATCGGGATGTTTTTATTATACTAATTAGTTTGTATTATGCTAATTGTATTGTGCTAATTAAAAACTCCAGGGGGTTCATTATCGTACTCACAGATCGTGTGGTGCAGCAGGAATGTCAGGTTGCTGGCAACCGAGAGGTTGTGAGTTTAAATCCCAAGTGATGTTGACTCCCAAGTAATGCACACTTTGCTGGTCTGCGAAACCATGTCCAGCATTATCATATTTCCCAGCATGCTCTTTTGCAGTTACATTTTTTGAATTGTTTGTTTCAATATCTGTTTTGGCATGTAGATTGAGTGATTAATCTTGTGCTACACAAAGATAAATAATTGACATTTTTCTAAACAAATTCAATCTGTTAGTTGGATATATTGCACCTGTTATTGAAATGGTTAATCTAGTTTAGATTGTTTAGCTAGTCTCATATATTTCTATTTCTAACCATAGCAGTCATTTTGAATGCTGATTGTGGGAATTCACTCTGCCTGGATTCCAAAATAAATTAAACATCACTTTGCAAACCACTATAATGGGACTTGATGCTGGCCTTCCTTTAGCTTATGCTGGTCACCAATGTCCAAAACACAACGAAGGCTAGTCACCAGCAAAAACACAACGAAGGCTAGTCACCAGCAAAAACACAATGAAGGCTGGTCACCAGCAAAAACACATCAATGGCTGGTCACCTGCAAAATACAACAAAGGCTGGTCTGCCAGTGAAAAACACAAGGAAGGCTGGTCTGCCAGCATAACCAGCTGGACCATGCTGGTCAGACCAGCTTGACCTGCTAGACCATGCTGGTCAGCTAGACCATGCTGGTGTGAGCTGTGAGTGGGACCTCACACACTCACAGCTCACACCAAGTCAATGTGAACGAAGCAGACAGGACTCCCTAACCTGGGCTTGACGAAGCCCAGACCACTCTGGCATTTACACCCCCGTCATACGCTGCTTTACTTTTTTTGGGAGGCTGTTACTTCATTTTCCACTCCCTACAGCAAACATTTCAAACCACCCGATGATTTACTGGTTTTCCAGTTTGGCCAAAACACTCTCTGGCTCTCTCACATGGCTGCCTGCAACACTGTGCCATAGCTCAGAAACATGACAGGCAGCCTCTGCTAACAGTCACAAATTCTGCACATCATAGTGAAGGGCAAATGGCCACTTGTGTGGCGATGTTAAAGGTATGAATCACAGGCTGTGTGAGGGCTTGTATACGGATGGAATGTAGATGACCTCCCATGCTTTCTTTATTTAACACTTCTTACACTTATCAACTGACTACATTCTGTTCTGTAGACCATAGCCCACCCCCCGCTCTCTCCCGTTATGAAGACGGGAAAAGTCATTAAGCACAAATGGGGAGGAGTGAGCAGCTCGTCATTTGCTTTTGCTTGAGAGGCAAAGCTCAGAACCATAGACAGACAGAGAGAGAGCCAACAGAGGTCTGTGCAAGGGTATGGGAATATCAGCAACACTTTCACTATGTGGGATACAACAATGGCATACCACTATTTGGGGGAACGCTGGCAAACATAATTTGGAAGTCTGTGTTTTTTGAGAGACCGTCAAGTATAATCTCCAGTTTTGTGGGGGTCACAACAGAATTGGCTGATGCATGGACCGGTAGCTTGACATTGGAATTGCCTTTCAGGGTTTCAATCAAGTCGTAAGTTATTCACTCATATAGTGTGATATTTCATGTTTTATTCTTGTTTTTTTCTATAAAGTAGCAACAGACTTGACAGCTTATATTGCTAAGTAATCATGAAAGATAAGGAATGGACATTCCTGGACTTTCTTCCATGAGCCCCTCACTCCTCCCTCACCTCTGCGGCTAAATCAGAGGTGAGTGAGGGGCAGCATCAGGTTGAGGACAGGGTGTTCATGATGGGGAACGTCATGCGTGGCGCTGTGGCCTTCATTCCCTCCGAGCGCTGCCAGCGTTTCCTGGTGGGCGACCTAAAGGAGATGCCTCTTGATCGGACACTAGACCTGAGCAATTTCCAGCTGCGTCGGCTTCCTATGGCTGCCTGCCTGTTCAATGAGCTGGTCAAGCTCTACCTGAGTGGCAACAACCTGAACACCCTACCTGCAGACCTGCAGGACCTGAGGAAGCTGCAGCTCCTAGCTTTAGACTTCAACAGTTTCGAAGAGCTGCCTGCGGCGGTGTGTCAGCTACCCCAGCTTAACATCCTGTATCTGGGCAACAACAAGCTCTGGAGCCTCCCCCGGGAGCTGCGTGAGTTGAAAGAACTTAATACCCTTTGGTTGGAGACAAACCGCTTCATTGAGTTCCCTAATGTGGTCTGTGACCTCTCCAACCTCAAGACCCTCCATCTGGGGTACAACCAGATAAGCAAACTGCCCATGGAGCTCAGTGGGCTGAAGGAGCTGAGGAGTATCTGGCTAGCCGGGAACCAGCTGTTTGAGTTCCCGCCAGTGTTGCTTGCCATGCACTTTCTGACTGTGATTGATGTGGACAGCAACAACATCTGCCGTTTTCCCGGTCTCTCCCACTTGCAGGGGTTAAAACTGGTAATCTACGACCACAACCCCTGTGTGAACGCACCTGTGGTCGGGGAGGGAGTCAGGAGGGTTGGACGCTGGGCGGACAGCTCAGATGATGAAGAGGATGGTGAGGATGGGTCGAAAGTGTGTGAGACGCTGACTGCGGTGAAGGAGCTTGCCACAAAGCTTGCCTCAGAGGGAGAATTGGACACACTACTTGAAAAGGGTCGTGGAAGAATCTGACCTTCAGCCGTGGATAGGCTGGAGAACAGGATGCCAGTCAGGTGGAGCACTTACTGGAGAGCGGCCATTTGTCTCGGCATGTTACACAAGCAGACAGGCCTGATGGTGTTGGCTTCCAAATATGGTAAAGCCAATAATATGGACCTAAACACAGATGACAAATAATAAGCTATTACAATTGGTTTTCCATCATGATGAAACATGGACCTCATGAAAAGCTCCAGGAGAAATCTCACATGAAGTTCTCTATTACATAACTGTCTGCAGACTTGAATGAAATTGTGGCTAGTTTTTAGTTAATTTAACAGGTGACTATCCAATTTAAATAATTTATGGAGACATGAAGAAATTCTACCAGGTGTCCCTATTCAATAACTTTTGCTGGGGGCAGTATACTGTTTGTATAGCATTGAGTACAGAGCAAATTCTCCTGTGTTAAATCAATACTGACTGTGTAAATTTAACACTGGCCATGGCTACACAGGTCCACACTTTTGAGTGTTAAATGAACACTGTGCTTAGTGCTGACACTATTACACTTTGTCAGTGTTAAGGAATTAAAACTTTCAGTGTTGTGCAATAACACCGTATATTGTATTTTTACCCATTGCACCAACAGTTCAGTATCTCTTGACAAGGTCACACAGTTGGGTTAAGGACATTACAATAATGTTTTAAGTCTTTATTGTAACATGCTCTTATGTAAGAGTTTATAAAAACTTCAGAACTGGAAGCAGACATGCTCAAATGTTTATTAACATAACTATAGACCACTTAAACTAGTACAACGCTTCCACTCACAGGTGGCCAAAAATACCTAATTGAAAGCCACGTCCCAATAAACCACACCTCAAATATAAATTCCCAGTGTGCCTTGCCTTTTCGAGTAAATTGTATCCTTAACGCCCATGACTGTAGTAGTTAGTGACAGAGGCATCGTTGTTAAATTAATTCCTTTTCAGTCCTGTGGACTTCAAGTGGGTTCCTACTGTAGGCAAATGTTATCATTAAAATTAAACTGTTTATGACAATACATTACATATATCATAAAGACCTTACTTTGACAGCCAAGTTTTACCCTAACACAGAGGTGTTAGGAACCTCCTGGTTTACAAGCCACATCAGGCCTGCAAGTCATATTATGCTGGTTTGCTAAATTATGTGTAATTTCTATTGGAATCCAGCCAGAGTTAGAACAGCCAACAATTAAACATTTTTATTCACCCGCATCCTGAGTTAATAATGATTATCAGGGTTAGGAACATTGATAAAAGAGACTACCTAAACCATTTAAACTGGAACAATGGGCGCAATAAATCTACATTGAACAAAAATATAAACGCAACATGCAACAATTTCAAAGATTTTACTGAGTTACAGTTCCTATAAGGAAATCATTCAATCGAAATCATTGAATTAGGCCCTAATCTATGGATTTCACATGACTGGGTATACAGATATGCATCTGTTGGTCACAGATACTGTAAAAAAAAGGTAGGGGCATGGATCAGAAAACCCATCAATATCTGGTGTGACTACCATTTGCCTCATGCAGTGACATCTCCTTCGCATAGAGTTGATCAGGCTGGAATGTTGTCCCAAACCTCTCTAATGGCTGTGCAAAGTTGCTGGATATTGGTGGGAACTGGAACACGCTGCAGTACACGTCGTTCCACAGCATCCCAAACATGCTCAATGAGTGACATGTCTGGTGACTATGGAGGCCATGGAAGAACTGGGACATTTTCAGCTTTCAGGAAAAGTGTACAGATCCTTGCGACATGGGGCCATGCATTATCATGCTGAAACATGAGGTGATGGCGGCAGATGAATGGCACGATAATGGGTCTCAGGATCTTGTTACGGTATCCCTGTGCATTCAAATTGCCATCGACAAAATGCAATTGTGTTCATTGTCTGTAGCTTATGCCTGCCCATACCATAACCCCACCGCCACCATGGAGCACTGTGTTCACAACATTGACATTAGCAAACCGCACACCCACAAGACGCCATACCTGCTGTCTGCCATCTGCCTGGTACAGTTCATGGATTCATCCATGAAGAGCACACTGCTCCAGTGTGCCAGTGGCCATCGAAAAGGAGCATTTGCCCACTGAAGTCAGTTAAGATTCCGAACTGCAGTCAGGTCAAGACTCTGGTGACTACAACGAGCACGCAGATGAGCTTCCCTGAGACAGTTTCTGACAGTTTGTGATGAAATTATTCTGTTGTTCAAACCCACTGTTTCATCAGCTGTCCAGGTGGCTGGTCTCAGATGATCCCGCAGGTGACAAAGCCAGGTGTTAAGGTCATGGGCTGGCGTGTTTATACATGGTCTGTGGTTGTGAAGCCAATTCGACATACTGCCAAATTCTCTAAAACAACGTTGAGAAATCAACTTTCAATTCTCTGGCAACAGCTCTGGTGGACATTCTTGCAGTCAGCCTGCTAATTGCAACTGTGCAAAACTTGAACGATCTGGGGCATTGTGTCGTGTGACAAAACTGCACATTTTAGAGTAGACTTTTATTGTCACCAGCACAAGGTACACCTCTGTAAAGATCATGCTGTTTAATCAGCTTCTTGATATGCCACCCCGGTCAGGTGGATGGATTCATTTAGATTTTTTAAATGTTATTTATCTTTATGTAGCATAAGATGAATCAATCAAGGTACATGCAAAAACACAGATATTAAAAACAATTGTGAGAAAATCTAACTGCAGTAGAGTAAGCATGAAAATATTATAATGATGGGCATGGTTTTGAAGGGAATGTTTTACTCTCCACAGAGTAAAACTGACACAATCACACTCTCATATTCAACACTTTTTATTAACACCACCACCGGGGGTTCTGTTACACCAATGAGTGTTAAATTCACTCTTAGAACGTTAAATGAACTCCTGAATCAACACTAGAAATGTTACACTGAAAAATCAACACTTGGTAACACTGGTCAATTTGCTGTGTAGATATTATTTTCACGAAAGTATTGTATACAGATATTGTCGTCATAGGCTCTTACAGAGCAGTGTTGACACTTCTTAGTTATCAGAATTTACATAGACCTACTTCATTTTCCAAATTTCCTGAGAATATGAAATACTGTCTCAACCTGCCAAGCCTTATTTTGGTGAGGTGATTAACATCTTTGATATATGTTTCAAGTCAAGTTACATCTTTCATCCAGAATGATGCATAATTTAGGTTATATGACAGGTAGGGCCGTAGATTTGATTTAAAGGTGTTTAATGGGTTTTTAATATTATCACAGGAGCTTCTTACCTACAATAAAAACACAGCTGTATCAGACTAGCTAAAGAAATGACACACAGGTTAAATATTGTGCTACCTGAGAGAACACTATAAACCCCAATGTGCTGTCGTTACTCAAAACATTGGAGGAAACCTCTTGCACTTAATATTTCTCAGTACAGTTACTTAAAGTGATTTTGTAGTCGTTACTCAAACCAATAGAGTCACTGTGACCCTGTAGGCGGTCCAGATTTGGAGATTTATCAGCTTGAACATTTTGAGCCCACTGTGCACAGATGTCAATTCAACATCTATTCCACTTTGGTTCAATGTAATTTTGTTGAAATTACGTGGAAACAACATTGATTCAACCAGTGTGTTCCCAGTGGTAGATTTCTACTTTTCAATTCACATTACATCCTTGCCTTACCTTTTGTTGTGGCTGGCAATGCAACATTCTTGGTCACAGTACCCACTATAGCCAGTAAACACAATTATTCAACAATGACAGAAACCTTTCTTCTAAAACACATTACACTATTCAATAATGCAGAAATTCTGAAGCATGTGGAGACACAGTTGTGTTTGTTTTCTGGTCTGTAGGCTACACATGACATTTTAGCTTCAAGACAAAAGCACAGAGTTGCTAACAGAATGTCTTCAAGTAACATTAGTTAATCAAAAATGAACAATTAACCTTCTCATACGAATATAAAACTACACTGGGTCTACCTGAGGTTAACACAAGTTTAGGAGATCGTATCTATTTTGTTCTATGAGATAATAGCAGTCAGTTAACCCTACAAAACAACTATACATTTTCCCATTGGTGAAAAATATATCTTCTAACCTTCAATTCAGCACCTAGAATGCACGTGATGTCAACGTCTGGAATCAACATAATTTCGCTTACTGGGATGTTTGACTTATTAGCTATGGATTTGGAGTTAATGTATCCCAATTTGCCAAGACAAAAAATTATGGGACGCCGTTTGGACACTATTTGACATGTCAAATAAGCTTGTTGACCAATCGGGACCTGAATATGACTTCACATCACAATAATTTAACACGTTCATACATTTTTTACGTAACTCTTACACATTGATTACACCATCACTCGTATTTCTTACGTCACAACGATTCATTGATACGTATCGATGCTGGTAAAAGTTGTCTCGCGCATCTACAGTGCTGGTCATAAAAAAGCTAGCAAGCTCAATTACAATCTGTTTCAGTAGCTATAGTTAGCTAGCTAGGTGGCATCGTCTAAAATAACCCTCATTCAAAATAAAAGTATGGAATTGACAGTGATGCAAATGAATACAAACAGCAGAATTATACCATAATTGAACAGATCAAGCTAAACGAGGCTGGAATGTTGCTATATAACATTTTAAAAAGACAATAATTTGTTAATTTGACAAAAATCTGTTGAAATCATACTGGATGTATAATACTTCAGAATTCAGCCTTACCTATGGATTGTGGATCAATGACATGGGGTATCAGTCTACTCAGTGACACCCAGAGAACATTAGCGTTGTAGCTCTTATTGCGTGAATTGAGCCACATTTATTGTCAACCTATGTATTGAACACTAGTTCACAGGAAAAACAATAGTGCGTGAATGAATGATTTGGAGTCTGATAACTCTCAGGAGGATGCTGGGAAAAATATATATTGGGTAATGAGTAGACTGATACCCCATTTCATTTATCCCCAATCCTTAGGTAAAGCTGTACAGTGCAATATGAATGTCAATACAGACAATAGGCTGACTGGGGAGGTGATTTCACAGTCACAGGCCCGCGATAAGAGCTACAACGCTAATATTTGCGTAAACCCTTCACAGTTGTGTTCTGTGGGTGTCACAGTAGATTGATACCCCAATTTCACTGCTTCACATACCATCATTGTTTAACATTATCTAGTCTAAATATGGCATCATTCCACCAATTGCATCACTTTCAAATAGGTACTTTTATATTGAAGGCAAAATAGATTCCACTTTTGTGCCTAATCCTTATTGTGGCTAGCTTCACAACACATAACCCAGTCGAGCGTCACTAGCCAGATGAAGCTAGCTATCTGCTTATAACGTTAGCTTTGGGCAACAGGGTTAAGTAGCTGGCTAGCTATTTATTTTCATGAACTGAAGTTCAATTTCAATAGGCGAACAACAAGTGGCAACCTAGCTAATACTTACTCACAAGGATTCCTAAATCATTGCTAAGAATAATGAAAATGACTGGAGTTTCTAATTGTCATTGTTTTCAGGCTGGTTGTATTGGTGCTAGCTAGGTACCAAGCTAAAGCTAGCTACCACAGAAGTTGCGGTTGAACAAATAATGCCTTATTACCAAAGCGGTATTGTAAATATCGTTCTTTGCCGGTGTTTGCAGACTTTTATGTACAGTTTTGACAGTGCTACTAGTAGTGGTTGCGCTTGGCTTTCACGTGCAAATTCAGAACATACATCATTCTATAATAGAACTGTGTTATTTGACGTGTCAAATTAAAAGCTTATTTGACTCGTCAAATAGTGTTATTTGACGTGTATCTTTTTTTGACATACAAAGACCCAAACGGTGTTCCATAATTTTTTGAAATACTGATATTTCAGTAGAGGATATACCCTTATTTGTTTTTTACATAGCTGAGTGTCCACTCAGCTGTCTATGTAGCTGCTGTGCTGAGTGCCCCGCTTCCCCCTCTTTGATGCCTCTGTCTGGTCACTGGTCTAGCCTACAAACTTCATGCTGTACACAAAACTGTTAGAACTATTGCATTCCCTCAGTAGGCTATTTAGCATAAGCACATTTTCCTACAAGCTTTGTTGTTCACAAATCTGTTCGAACTATTGTATTCCTCAGTAAGCATACCCTTACAAAGAAAATGGCTGTTTTTAAACTGCAGTATCTGCAGTCAATTTTGGACACAGTAATTGCAGAATAACTGCAGTTATACTGCACTGTGACTGCAGTTACGCTTCGAACACACCGACAGTGCCTTACATTTCGGTACACCAGAATTACATTAATTTCCAAATAAACGCTGCCTTTGCCTTGCAGCATTGGTTGCAGAGGCAGTTTCAGTGCGTTCGGTGTGGTGCATACATTGGATTTATCGAACACATGCGTCAAACTGTACGTGTAGACGGCTTGACATAAATGTTAGCAGAAGGTGAATGTTGAACTTTTATTGCATACATATCAAGATGATGCTGCATATTATTTTGCGCAAAAATGCTGTCAGTGTGTTCGAAGTGTTAGACTGCAAAATTACTATACAGTTTGAGGCATACCTTTGTTAAATCCAACATATGCACCACACAGAATGTACTGCAACTCTGTCTGCCTCTGCAACACAGCAAGGCAAATACAGCGTTCCATTAGAAATTAATGTACTTCTTGTGTACCAAAATGTACACTATCAGTGTGATCAAGGTAATGGGCTACACATAATGGTTCAGAAGAGGGTGGTAAAATATCGAAACGTGAAGGGACAGCAGCATCAGAAAAACGAATGTGTTTGTAACATGTACAGAACGTGAGCCAGATCCTCATGCCAAATTTTAGAGCTTTGACATAAACACTAATTAAAAGTGCTATACAAATTAAATGTATTATTATGTATTATTATTTTAGCCTCAAAAAAGAGGAATGGAACTCACACTTGAATGCGCTCATGACTCCATTCAATGCTCACCAAAATTACAATCTGTTTTGCTTTTGAAAGCCAAACACTGTAAAATCATATTTTATAACTTAGCCATGTTGGCAATTGAATAAGCTGTCAAATGATGCCCACCTGTCCTTGCGATTTATAATTGAACTTTTTTGGAATGCGTAAACACAAAAAGTAATTGTGTGGTGGTGGGGATTCAGGGCTGTGTTCCAAACAAAAAATTACAAACTGCTTGCTTCAGAGCTAGAAGAGCTAAAAAAAAAAGCAGCTTACTTGTACCATTTTGTTATTGTGGATATTGTTACGCGCATAACTTTTTGTCTATGTTCCGTGTTTAGAGCACATTTTATGTTATTTTGTGCTGTCATTTTGACCGGAATAAAAAGTGGGCCTGTTCACTACACTCTGCTCTCCTGCACCTGACTTCGCCCCCAATACACACTCCTAACAACCGGTTTATGTGTGGATTAATTGGCGGAGTAGAGGACTTTGTGCATTTCAGGTCAAATAACAACTCAGCAAGCTAGCTAAATAGGACAAATTACCTAGAAAGTGCAAGCTAACTAGCTAAATTGCCATACATGTTTAATGCTTTTAGACCTGTCCCCAAATTAATATTATTGGTTCAGAGTTTTTATTTTATTTTAACCTGCGAGTTGTGATTGTGTTTGGTGTGGGGGGACAAAATACATTTATGCACTATGGCGCACAATGGAGCACGTGCACAGACGGTTTGGTTCCCGTGTTAGGCACTTTGCACAGTTTGGAGAGGTATGTGGCCACTTGGAGACACCAGTTAGACCTCTCACTCAAACCCTTGTAATCATTTATTTTCTCATCTTGCACCTACTCTAAAAAATGTCTGAATGTTATTATTATGTTACTGAATGTATCCTGTGTATTTTCAAATGTAGTTATTTACAAATGCTGTGAAAAGTACAGTAAATGTAAAATGCACATAAAATCAACTGTGTAATGTTTGAATTCAGTCTTGTGTCAGGTGAACTGTTGTGTCCTCACCTTTGGTCTGATAATTTCCCCATCATCTCGAAAGTGTTTTATGGTTATAGGGTGAATTCAGAAAGATTGGGACATCATATAAACTGGGACAGCTTAATCCTGATGTGTTTATTTCTGACAAGAGAAAATATATTGTTACTAAACCCATGAAGAGAAACCACATCTCAAAATCACATCACTTCATTGGTGCTGAGCAAGCTTCAAACAGGAAGCTAACCACCCAAGCCCACAGTAAGATCTGTGACATAGCTGTTTTTCAGTTTTGATGTTTAGGTTATAGAGCGTCTGCTAAATGACTTAAATGTAAATGTAGGTTATACAATGTATAAATAATGCACTGTGCCACATTGTGATGTAAATGTGAAACATCTGTACTGCTGCATCAAAATACATTTAAAAATGTGCCAATATTATCTTAAAATGTTGGAAATCAGTCATGTTTTTTGTTTTCCCACTTTACCAACCATAGCTAGCTAAAGTAGGACAGCATGGAGTAGCTAAAGTGTGACAGTCTTATAGGAAAGAGATCCAGTTTACATTAGGGATCCCATGTACTTAGGTTAGGCAGGGCTCTGGTTCTTGTAGTACTTTTTCTTGTTAGTAACTGTCATGCAGGTGAATGAGGACCCAAAAGCGACTTGGCGAAAACAGAGTATTTAATCCAGAATAAACTTTACAAAACAAAAAGCATAATACTACACGTAAAGACGAGAACAGACTGGAGACTTGATCGAGAACTGCAGGTTGCCTCGGGAAGGCACTTGAACCTAGCAGACTCAGACACCTGCTCACCACGCAGCATCTGAGGGAAACACGACACGACAGGGCAAAACATAGACACAGCACGGTGAATTATATATGAGGATCCGACAGGGCAGGTACGGGAAACAAGGAGAGAAATAGGGACTCTAATCAGGGAAAAGGATCGGGAACAGGTGTGGGAAGACTAAATGATGATTAGGGGAATAGGAACAGCTGGGAGCAGGAACGGAACGATAGAGAGAAGAGAGAGCGAGAGAGTGAGAGAGGGAGGGGGAGAGAGAGGGATAGAAAGAGGGAAAGAACCTAATAAGACCAGCAGAGGGAAACTAATAGAATGGGAAGCACAGGGACAAGACATGATAATTAATGACAAAACATGACAGTACCCCCCCACTCACCGAGCGCCTCCTGGCGCACTCGAGGAGGAATCCTGGCGGCAACGGAGGAAATCATCAATGAGTGAACGGTCCAGCACGTCCCGAGACGGAACCCAACTCCTCTCCTCAGGACCGTAACCCTCCCAATCCACTAAGTATTGGTGACCCCGTCCCCGAGAACGCATGTCCATGATCTTATGTACCTTGTAAATAGGTGCGCTCTCGACAAGGACGGGAGGGGGGAGGGAAGACGAACGGGGTGCGAAGAAAGGGCTTAACACAGGAGACATGGAAGACAGGATGGACGCGACGAAGATGTCGCGGAAGAAGCAGTCGCACAGCGACAGGATTGACGACCTGGGAGACACGGAACGGACCAATGAACCGCGGAGTCAACTTACGAGAAGCTGTCGTAAGAGGAAGGTTGCGAGTGGAAAGCCACACTCTCTGGCCGCAACAATACCTTGGACTCTTAATCCTGCGTTTATTGGCGGCTCTCACAGTCTTCCCCGCAGACAAAGGCAGACCGGTAATGAAGTCTAGGGCGATGTGAGACCATGGTCGAGAAGGAATGGGGAGCGGTCTGAGACGACCGGCAGGAGGAGAGTTACCCGACTTAGTCTGCGCGCAGTCCGAACAAGCAGCCACAAACCGCGCGTGTCACGCTCCTGAGTCGGCCACCAAAAGCGCTGGCGAATAGACGCAAGAGTGCCTCGAACACCGGGATGACCAGCTAACTTGGCAGAGTGAGCCCACTGAAGAACAGCCAGACGAGTGGAAACAGGAACGAAAAGGAGGTTACTAGGACAAGCGCGCGGCGACGCAGTGTGCGTGAGTGCTTGCTTAACCTGTCTTTCAATTCCCCAGACTGTCAACCCGACAACACGCCCATAAGGAAGAATCCCCTCGGGATCAGTAGAAGCCACAGAAGAACTAAACAGACGGGATAAAGCATCAGGCTTGGTGTTCTTGCTACCCGGACGGTAAGAAATCACAAACTCGAAACGAGCGAAAAACAACGCCCAACGAGCTTGACGGGCATTAAGTCGTTTGGCAGAACGGATGTACTCAAGGTTCTTATGGTCTGTCCAAACGACAAAAGGAACGGTCGCCCCCTCCAACCACTGTCGCCATTCGCCTAGGGCTAAGCGGATGGCGAGCAGTTCACGGTTACCCACATCATAGTTGCGCTCAGATGGCGACAGGCGATGAGAAAAATAAGCGCAAGGATGAACCTTATCGTCAGACTGGAAGCGCTGGGATAGAATGGCTCCCACGCCTACCTCTGAAGCGTCAACCTCGACAATGAATTGTCTAGTGACGTCAGGAGTAACGAGGATAGGAGCGGACGTAAAACGTTCTTTTAGAAGATCAAAAGCTCCCTGGGCGGAACCGGACCACTTAAAACACGTCTTGACAGAAGTAAGAGCTGTGAGAGGGGCAGCAACTTGACCGAAATTACGAATGAAACGCCGATAGAAATTAGCAAAACCTAAAAAAGCGCTGCAACTCGACACGTGACCTTGGAACGGGCCAATCACTGACAGCTTGGACCTTAGCGGAATCCATCTGAATGCCTTCAGCGGAAATAACGGAACCGAGAAAAGTAACGGAGGAGACATGAAAAGAGCACTTCTCAGCCTTTACGTAGAGACAATTCTCTAAAAGGCGCTGTAGAACACGTCGAACGTGCTGAACATGAATCTCGAGTGACGGTGAAAAAATCAGGATATCGTCAAGATAGACAAAAACAAAGATGTTCAGCATGTCTCTCAGAACATCATTAACTAATGCCTGAAAAACAGCTGGCGCATTGGCGAGACCAAACGGCAGAACCCGGTACTCAAAATGCCCTAACGGAGTGTTAAACGCCGTTTTCCACTCGTCCCCCTCTCTGATGCGCACGAGATGGTAAGCGTTACGAAGGTCCAACTTAGTAAAGCACCTGGCTCCCTGCAGAATCTCGAAGGCTGATGACATAAGGGGAAGCGGATAACGATTCTTAACCGTTATGTCATTCAGCCCTCGATAATCCACGCAGGGGCGCAGAGTACCGTCCTTCTTCTTAACAAAAAGAACCCCGCCCGGCCGGAGAGGAAGAAGGCACTATGGTACCGGCGTCAAGAGACACAGATAAATAATCCTCGAGAGCCTTACGTTCGGGAGCCGACAGAGAGTATAGTCTACCCCGAGGAGGAGTGGTCCCCGGAAGGAGATCAATACTACAATCATACGACCGGTGAGGAGGAAGGGAGTTGGCTCGGGACCGACTGAAGACCATGCGCAGATCATGATATTCCTCCGGCACTCCTGTCAAATCGCCAGGTTCCTCCTGAGAAGTGGGGACAGAAGAAATGGGAGGGATGGCAGACATTAAGCACTTCACATGACAAGATACGTTCCAGGATAGGATAGAATTACAAGACCAATTAATAGAAGGATTATGACATACTAGCCAGGGATGACCCAAAACAACAGGTGTGAAAGGTGAACGAAAAATCAAAAAAGAAATAGTCTGACTGTGGTTACCAGATACTGTGAGAGTTAAAGGTAGTGTCTCAAATCTGATACTGGGAAGATGACTACCATCTAAGGCAAACATGGGCGTAGGCTTGTCTAACTGTCTGAAAGGAATGTTATGTTTCCGAACCCATGCTTCGTCCATGAAACAACCCTCAGCCCCAGAGTCAATCAAGGCACTGCATGTAGCACCCGAACCGGTCCAGCGTAGATGGACCGACATAGTAGTACAAGATCTAGATGAAGAGACCTGAGTAGTAGCGCTCACCAGTAGCCCTCCGCTTACTGATGGGCTCTGGCCTCTTACTGGACATGCATTAACAAAATGTCCATCAAATCCGCAATAGAGGCACAGGCGGTTGGTGATCCTCCGTTCCCTCTCCTTAGTCGAGATGCGAATCCCTCCCAGCTGCATGGGCTCAGTCTCAGAGCCAGAGGAGGGAGATGGTTGCGATGCGGAGCAGGGAAACACCGTTGATGCGAGCTCTCTTCCACGAGCCTGGTGACGAAGATCTACCCGTCGTTCTATGCGGATGGCGAGAGCAATCAAAGAGTCCACACTGGAAGGAACCTCCCGAGAGAGAATCTCATCTTTGACCACTGTGTGGAGTCCCTCCAGAAAACGAGCGAGCAGCGCCGGCTCGTTCCAGTCACTAGAGGCAGCAAGAGTACGAAACTCTATAGAGTAATCCGTTATGGATCGATCACCTTGGCATAGGGAAGCCAGGACCCTAGAAGCCTCCCCACCAAAAACTGAACGGTCAAAAACCCGAATCATCTCCTCTTTATAGTTCTGGTAATTGTTAGAACAATCAGCCCTTGCCTCCCAGATAGCTGTGCCCCACTCTCGGGCCCGGCCAGTAAGGAGTGAAATGACGTAAGCAACCCGAGCTCTCTCTCTAGAGTATGTGTTGGGTTGGAGAGAGAACACAATCTCACACTGGGTGAGAAAGGAGCGGCACTCAGTGGGCTGCCCGGAGTAGCAAGGTGGGTTATTAACCCTAGGTTCTGGAGACTCGGCAGGCCAGGAAGTAACAGGTGGCACGAGATGAAGACTCTGGAACTGTCCAGAGAGGTCGGAAACCTGAGCGGCCAGGCTCTCCACGGCATGGCGAGCAGCAGACAATTCCTGCTCGTGTCTGCCGAGCATGGCTCCTTGGATCTCGACGGCAGTGTTACGAGCGTCTGTAGTCGCTGGGTCCATTCCTCGGTCGGATCCTTCTGTCATGCAGGTGAATGAGGACCCAAAAGCGACTTGGCGAAAACAGAGTATTTAATCCAGAATAAACTTTACAAAACAAAAAGCATAATACTACACGTAAAGACGAGAACAGACTGGAGACTTGATCGAGAACTGCAGGTTGCCTCGGGAAGGCACTTGAACCTAGCAGACTCAGACACCTGCTCACCACGCAGCATCTGAGGGAAACACGACACGACAGGGCAAAACATAGACACAGCACGGTGAATTATATATGAGGATCCGACAGGGCAGGTACGGGAAACAAGGAGAGAAATAGGGACTCTAATCAGGGAAAAGGATCGGGAACAGGTGTGGGAAGACTAAATGATGATTAGGGGAATAGGAACAGCTGGGAGCAGGAACGGAACGATAGAGAGAAGAGAGAGCGAGAGAGTGAGAGAGGGAGGGGGAGAGAGAGGGATAGAAAGAGGGAAAGAACCTAATAAGACCAGCAGAGGGAAACTAATAGAATGGGAAGCACAGGGACAAGACATGATAATTAATGACAAAACATGACAGTAACGTTCTTGTACTTCGTTTATTAGTACTGTTTATTTGAGTGAATTCAGAAAAAGTGGGACACTTTTTGCATTTCCGTCTCCTGGTAACCCTCTTCAGACATATCCAACATATTTGTCATGTTTGTCATTTATTATCATGTCTTGTCCCTGTGCTCCCCATTCTATTCGTTTCCCTCTGCTGGTCTTATTTGGTTCTTTCCCTCTTTCTATCCCTCTCTCTCCCCCTCCCTCTCTCACTCTCTCGCTCTCTCTTCTCTCTATCGTTCCGTTCCTGCTCCCAGCTGTTCCTATTCCCCTAATCATCATTTAGTCTTCCCACACCTGTTCCCGATCCTTTCCCCTGATTAGAGTCCCTATTTATTCCTTTGTGTTCCGTTCCTGTCCCGTCGGTTCCTTGTTTAGTATTCACCATGCTGTGATTGCGTATCGCCCTGTCCTGTCGTGTTTTTGCTGTGATTGTGTATCGCCCTGTCCTGTCGTGTTTTTTGCCTTCATCAGATGCTGCGTGTGAGCAGGTGTCTCTGTCAACTACGGCCTGCGCCTACCCGGCGACCTGCAGTCTGTGGCCGCTTCTCTTGTTATTCCCCTCTACAGACTAGAGGATTTCTGTTATTCCCTGTTTGGACTTGAATAAACTCTGTTTCTGTTAAGTCGCTTTTGGGTCCTCTTTCACCTGCATGACAGAAGGAACCGACCAAGGAATGGACCCAGCGACTTCAGACGCTCGTTACACTGCCGTCGAGATCCAAGGAGCCATGCTCGGCAGACACGAGCAGGAATTGTCTGCTGCTCGCCATGCCGTGGAGAACCTGGCCGCTCAGGTTTCCGACCTCTCTGGACAGTTCCAGAGTCTACGGCTCGTGCCACCTGTTACTTCCTGGCCTGCCGAGCCTCCAGAACCTAGGGTTAATAACCCACCTTGCTACTCCGGGCAGCCCACTGAGTGCCGCTCCTTTCTCACGCAGTGTGAGATTGTGTTCTCTCTCCAACCCAACACATACTCTAGAGAGAGAGCTCGGGTTGCTTACGTCATTTCACTCCTTACTGGCCGGGCTCGAGAATGGGGCACAGCTATCTGGGAGGCAAGGGCTGATTGCTCTAACAAGTTCCAGAACTTTAAAGAGGAGATGATTCGGGTTTTTGACCGTTCAGTTTTTGGTGGGGAGGCTTCTAGGGCCCTGGCTTCCTTATGCCAAGGTGAACGGTCCATAACGGATTATTCTATTGAGTTTCGCACTCTTGCTGCCTCTAGTGAGTGGAACGAGCCGGCGCTGCTCGCTCGTTTTCTGGAGGGACTCCACGCAGTGGTTAAGGATGAGATTCTCTCCCGGGAGGTTCCTTCAGATGTGGACTCTTTGATTGCTCTCGCCATCCGCATAGAACGACGGGTAGATCTTCGTCACCGGGCTCGTGGAAGAGAGCTCGCATCAACGGTGTTTCCCTGCTCCGCATCGCAACCATCTCCCTCCTCTGGCTTTGAGACTGAGCCCATGCAGCTGGGAGGGATTCGCATCTCGACTAAGGAGAGGGAACGGAGGATCACCAACCGCCTGTGCCTCTATTGCGGAGTTGCTGGACATTTTGTTAATGCATGTCCAGTAAAAGCCAGAGCTCATCTGTAAGCGGAGGGCTACAGGTGAGCGCAACTACTCAAGTCTCTCCATCAAAATCCTGTACTACTTTGTCGGTCCATCTACGCTGGACCGGTTCGGGTGCTACATGTAGTGCCTTGATAGACTCTGGGGCTGAGGGTTGTTTCATGGACGAAGCATGGGTTCGGAAACATGACATTCCTTTCAGAGAGTTAGAGAAGCCTACGCCCATGTTCGCCTTAGATGGTAGTCATCTTCCCAGTATCAGATTTGAGACACTACCTTTAACCCTCACAGTATCTGGTAACCACAGTGAGACTATTTCTTTTTTGATTTTCCGTTCACCGTTTACACCTGTTGTTTTGGGTCATCCCTGGCTAGTATGTCATAATCCTTCTATTAATTGGTCTAGTAATTCTATCCTATCCTGGAACGTTTCTTGTCATGTGAAGTGTTTAATGTCTGCCATCCCTCCCGTTTCTTCTGTCCCTACTTCTCAGGAGGAACCTGGCGATTTGACAGGAGTGCCGGAGGAATATCATGATCTGCGCACGGTCTTCAGTCGGTCCCGAGCCAACTCCCTTCCTCCTCACCGATCGTATGATTGTAGTATTGATCTCCTTCCGGGGACCACTCCTCCTCGAGGTAGACTATACTCTCTGTCGGCTCCCGAACGTAAGGCTCTCGAGGATTATTTGTCTGTGTCTCTTGACGCCGGTACCATAGTGCCTTCTTCCTCTCCGGCCGGGGCGGGGTTCTTTTTGTTAAGAAGAAGGACGGTACTCTGCGTCCCTGCGTGGATTATCGAGGGCTGAATGACATAACGGTTAAGAATCGTTATCCGCTTCCCCTTATGTCATCAGCCTTCGAGATTCTGCAGGGAGCCAGGTGCTTTACTAAGTTGGACCTTCGTAACGCTTACCATCTCGTGCGCATCAGAGAGGGGGACGAGTGGAAAACGGCGTTTAACACTCCGTTAGGGCATTTTGAGTACCGGGTTCTGCCGTTCGGTCTCGCCAATGCGCCAGCTGTTTTTCAGGCATTAGTTAATGATGTTCTGAGAGACATGCTGAACATTTTTGTTTTTGTCTATCTTGACGATATCCTGATTTTTTCTCCGTCACTCGAGATTCATGTTCAGCACGTTCGACGTGTTCTACAGCGCCTTTTAGAGAATTGTCTCTACGTAAAGGCTGAGAAGTGCTCTTTTCATGTCTCCTCCGTTACTTTTCTCGGTTCCGTTATTTCCGCTGAAGGCATTCAGATGGATTCCGCTAAGGTCCAAGCTGTCAGTGATTGGCCCGTTCCAAGGTCACGTGTCGAGTTGCAGCGCTTTTTAGGTTTCGCTAATTTCTATCGGCGTTTCATTCGTAATTTCGGTCAAGTTGCTGCCCCTCTCACAGCTCTTACTTCTGTCAAGACGTGTTTTAAGTGGTCCGGTTCCGCCCAGGAGCTTTTGATCTTCTAAAAGAACGTTTTACGTCCGCTCCTATCCTCGTTACTCCTGACGTCACTAGACAATTCATTGTCGAGGTTGACGCTTCAGAGGTAGGCGTGGGAGCCATTCTATCCCAGCGCTTCCAGTCTGACGATAAGGTTCATCCTTGCGCTTATTTTTCTCATCGCCTGTCGCCATCTGAGCGCAACTATGATGTGGGTAACCGTGAACTGCTCGCCATCCGCTTAGCCCTAGGCGAATGGCGACAGTGGTTGGAGGGGGCGACCGTTCCTTTTGTCGTTTGGACAGACCATAAGAACCTTGAGTACATCCGTTCTGCCAAACGACTTAATGCCCGTCAAGCTCGTTGGGCGTTGTTTTTCGCTCGTTTCGAGTTTGTGATTTCTTACCGTCCGGGTAGCAAGAACACCAAGCCTGATGCCTTATCCCGTCTGTTTAGTTCTTCTGTGGCTTCTACTGATCCCGAGGGGATTCTTCCTTATGGGCGTGTTGTCGGGTTAACAGTCTGGGGAATTGAAAGACAGGTTAAGCAAGCACTCACGCACACTGCGTCGCGCGCGCTTGTCCTAGTAACCTCCTTTTCGTTCCTATTTCCACTCGTCTGGCTGTTCTTCAGTGGGCTCACTCTGCCAAGTTAGCTGGTCATCCCGGTGTTCGAGGCACTCTTGCGTCTATTCGCCAGCGCTTTTGGTGGCCGACTCAGGAGCGTGACACGCGCCGTTTCGTGGCTGCTTGTTCGGACTGCGCGCAGACTAAGTCGGGTAACTCTCCTCCTGCCGGTCGTCTCAGACCGCTCCCCATTCCTTCTCGACCATGGTCTCACATTGCCTTAGACTTCATTACCGGTCTGCCTTTGTCTGCGGGGAAGACTGTGATTCTGACGGTTGTCGATAGGTTCTCTAAGGCGGCACATTTCATTCCCCTCGCTAAACTTCCTTCCGCTAAGGAGACGGCACAAATCATTATTGAGAATGTATTCAGAATTCATGGCCTCCCGTTAGACGCCGTTTCAGACAGAGGCCCGCAATTCACGTCACAGTTTTGGAGGGAGTTCTGTCGTTTGATTGGTGCGTCCGTCAGTCTCTCTTCCGGGTTTCATCCCCAGTCTAACGGTCAAGCAGAGAGGGCCAATCAGACGATTGGTCGCATACTACGCAGCCTTTCTTTCAGAAACCCTGCGTCTTGGGCAGAACAGCTCCCCTGGGCAGAATACGCTCACAATTCGCTTCCTTCGTCTGCTACCGGGTTATCTCCGTTTCAGAGTAGTCTGGGTTACCAGCCTCCTCTGTTCTCATCCCAGCTTGCCGAGTCCAGCGTTCCCTCCGCTCAAGCGTTTGTCCAACGTTGTGAGCGCACCTGGAGGAGGGTGAGGTCTGCACTTTGCCGTTACAGGGCACAGACGGTGAGAGCCGCCAATAAACGCCGGATTAAGAGTCCAAGGTATTGTTGCGGCCAGAGAGTGTGGCTTTCCACTCGCAACCTTCCTCTTACGACAGCTTCTCGTAAGTTGACTCCGCGGTTCATTGGTCCGTTCCGTGTCTCCCAGGTCGTCAATCCTGTCGCTGTGCGACTGCTTCTTCCGCGACATCTTCGTCGCGTCCATCCTGTCTTCCATGTCTCCTGTGTTAAGCCCTTTCTTCGCACCCCGTTCGTCTTCCCTCCCCCTCCCGTCCTTGTCGAGAGCGCACCTATTTACAAGGTACATAAGATCATGGACATGCGTTCTCGGGGACGGGGTCACCAATACTTAGTGGATTGGGAGGGTTACGGTCCTGAGGAGAGGAGTTGGGTTCCGTCTCGGGACGTGCTGGACCGTTCACTCATCGATGATTTCCTCCGTTGCCGCCAGGATTCCTCCTCGAGTGCGCCAGGAGGCGCTCGGTGAGTGGGGGTACTGTCATGTTTGTCATTTATTATCATGTCTTGTCCCTGTGCTCCCCATTCTATTCGTTTCCCTCTGCTGGTCTTATTTGGTTCTTTCCCTCTTTCTATCCCTCTCTCTCCCCCTCCCTCTCTCACTCTCTCGCTCTCTCTTCTCTCTATCGTTCCGTTCCTGCTCCCAGCTGTTCCTATTCCCCTAATCATCATTTAGTCTTCCCACACCTGTTCCCGATCCTTTCCCCTGATTAGAATCCCTATTTATTCCTTTGTGTTCCGTTCCTGTCCCGTCGGTTCCTTGTTTAGTATTCACCATGCTGTGATTGCGTATCGCCCTGTCCTGTCGTGTTTTTGCTGTGATTGTGTATCGCCCTGTCCTGTCGTGTTTTTTGCCTTCATCAGATGCTGCGTGTGAGCAGGTGTCTCTGTCAACTACGGCCTGCGCCTACCCGAAGCGACCTGCAGTCTGTGGCCGCTTCTCTTGTTATTCCCCTCTACAGACTAGAGGATTTCTGTTATTCCCTGTTTGGACTTGAATAAACTCTGTTTCTGTTAAGTCGCTTTTGGGTCCTCTTTCACCTGCATGACAATATTAGCCCAACACATGATGCATTTATGAAAACTTCAGATGTTTCTGAGTCACACAACATTGAATTGAATTGTCATTGGGGTACAATTTGGACTATAATAATTGGTGTCACACAGTCCAAGATGATCTAACCTGCTTCCCAGTCTACCAAATGCAAACTAAAAATATGGTTTTGTCTCAGTGTACACAAATGGGTGTGTCATGCCTTTTTTTGTAGTGTGATTGGGAAACATCTTGAGGATTGCAGAAATGTATCATGTGTTGGGCTAATATGTTGGATAGATGTCGAAAGAGGTTACAGAAGATAGAACTGCAAAAAATGTCCCACTTTATCCAAATTCCCCCTATATGCTTTTTAAAGTGCTTCTGTTAGAAACATTTACATTTGGCCCTATCCATAATAGGCCAATTTCCCAGTGGCATGTATTCATGGATGCCAAGGGAAGCCAGGCATCCCGAAAAAATGTACCAACAGAAAAACAACAACAAAAAAACGAATAAAATAATGAATGTTTCATAATTTTCCTTCAATCCGCAAAAGGCTGAATATATCTCACCGGAGAAAGCATCTGAGCGAGGGAATCAGTGCCCCACTGTCTTTGTATGTGTAGCCCATCTATCTGATACTGTCTGGTCAAAAAGAGTATTACATAATAAAGTATAAAATAATAGCCAATCAGCTTTGAGGTAAACTGAGTGAGCTATTGTGTGAATAGCGCTGGTGCTCCAAAAACAAAGTGTCAAGGGAAGCCAGTTAGTAGTTGGCTTCACACCAATCACATCAACAACAAAAAATGTCATTGATAGAAAAAAAATGAATTGTTGTTCTCTGGTTGCTAGCTAGCTAGCTAGCTAAAATTGTCCCTTTCCTGTCACGCCCTGTTCTGTTTGACCTGTTCCTGTGATTGTTTCCATCCCCTCCAGGTGTCGCTTATTTTCCCCAGTGTATTTATCCCTGTGTTTCCTGTCTCTCTGTGCCAGTTCGTTTTGTATTTTTCCAAGTCAACCAGCATTTTTCCTGTTCTCCTGCTTTTTGCATTCTCCTTTTTCTAGTCCTCCCGGTTTTGACCCTTGCCTGTTTCTGGACTTTGTACCCGCCTGCCTGACCATTCTGCCTGCCTTGACCACTAGCCTGTCTTCCCCTCTGTACCTCCTGGACTCTGTTCTTGTTTTGACCTTTTTGCCTGTCCACGACCATTCTCTTGCCTACCCCTTTGGATTAATGAACATTGTAAGACTCCAACCATCTGCCTCTGTGTCTGCATTTGGGTCTCGCCTTGTGCCTTGATATTTCCTAAATTAGCCATGGATGGAGATAGGGATTTGTACTTGTGGTTTTACTTAATTGTCTGTACTGGCCAATTATTATAACAGAGATTCTGATCCAACCATAAATTCTTACATTGTGCCCCTGGCCTGAGAGGATGGAAGTTCAATATGTAGCTATATGTAGTAGGCTAATGTTAAGTAGCTGGCTCATTGTTGCCCATGAAAGGAAATTAGGCTAGCGAGCAAGCATTTTAACCAGGTAGCCTAGGACAACAAACTAAAAGTGTGTACTGTATGACAGAGTCATAGATTGTTTTGTCAACTATGGTGGAAATTACAAGATTATTTTATAATACTTTTATTGCATCAAATTGTTGTTTTATGCAACAGAATAGAGGGTTCTTATAACTCTTTTGTGTCTGTGTGAACTGAAAGTGGGCCTCTGGGAGATAACACTGACAGGAGATTTGCGATGTCTTTAGGGATACGCATTCTAGAGCTTTAGTTAATGTTTCTGTACTGGGGTACCAGGGGGAGATGGCTCCAGTATGGAGTTGGGGGCCAGACACTGGTCTCTACACAATGAGAACTGTTTTTACAGCAGATTCTGTCTGCTTTGAATTATAAGTATCTTTCATACAAATCTTAACCTTGTGACCCACACATACATCTGTTGTGTGTCATGAGACTGAATGAGGATGGACTTTGCTATAAAATGCTGTGGCTCAAACCAGCTGGTTGAGTTCTCAGTGATTACCTCCAGGCGTGATTACCGACCAGCTCCATTAGCAGCAGTATTTAGCACTAACTGAAGTTTATTTAGTGCTTTATCCGGGTAGCCGGAAAGTAGAGCATTGCAGAAGTCTAACCTAGAAGTAACAAAAGCATGGATTAATTTTTCTGCATCATTTTTGGACAGAAAGTTTCTGATTTTTGCAATGGTACGTAGATGGAAAAAAGCTGTCCTTGAAACAGTCTTGATAAGTTCGTCAAAAGAGAGATCAGGGTCCAGAGTAATGCCGGGGTCCTTCACAGTTTTTTTTGAGACGACTGTACAACCATCAAGATTAATTGTCAGATTCAACAGAACATCTCTTTGTTTCTTGGGACCTAGAACAAGCATCTCTGTTTTGTCTGAGTTTAAAAGTAGAAAGTTTGCAGCCATCCACTTCCTTATGTCTGAAACACAGGCTTCTAGCGAGGGCAATTTTAGGGCTTCACCATGTTTCATTGAAATGTACAGCTGTGTGTCATCCGCATAGCAGTGAAAGTTAGCATTATGTTCTCGAATGACATCCACAAAAGGTAAAATATATAGTGAAAACAATAGTGGTCCTAAAACGGAACCTTGAGGAACACCGAAATTTACAGTTGATTTGTCAGAGGACAAACCATTCACAGAGACAAACTGATATCTTTCCGACAGATAAGATCTAAACCAGGCCAGAACTTGTCCGTGTCGACCAATTTGGGTTTCCAATCTCTCCAAAAGAATGTGGTGATTGATGGTATCAGAAGCAGCACTAAGGTCTAGGAGCACGAGGACAGATGCAGAGCCTCGGTCTGATGTCATTTATCACCTTCACAAGTGCAGTCTCAGTGCTATTATGGGGTCTAAAACCAGACTGAAGCATTTTGTAATCATTGTTTGTCTTCAGGAAGGCAATGAGTTGCTGCACAACAACTTTTTATTTTGAGAGGAATGGAAGGGATAAAGCCCTTAGCCTTGGTATATTGGCCGTATAACACAAAGGTGCCTTATTGCTATTATATACTGGTTACCAATGTAATTAGTAAGCAGTAAAATAAACAAATGAATCCAAAAGTAACTGAAAGTAATGAGATTACTTCACTGAGTTTGGTTAAACCAAAAAAGTATGCTATTGATTACAAGTTTGGATAGGTAACTACCCAGCAAGTTCTGAGAACAATATGCTTCTTAGAACTCGATGAGAGTGTTGTTGTCTTATGGTTGTTGTGCATACAACCTTCCCAGGTTCTGGGATGGGTACTGGATACCCAGCTAGCACATAACATCCCGAGATTCATATGTTTCTGTGAATTTAAGTACTTCAGCATAATGTTTCCTACAAGTTTCCTCATGGTTCCATTTAAAGTCATGTTCTCAGGACATTAAGAAAAGGTTCTATAAAAACAACAAGAAAACATTAGTAACGTTCAAATAACGTTTTAATGTTATTTAAAAACATAGACACTGAGAACGGAATGTATATCTTGTTAAGTTTCTTCAGGTGTGAGAGGAATTAGTGGGTGCAGCCAACACACCTGAACACACTTAATAAGATAGAGAGAGTTTTGGTGACACTGAGAACAGAATATATATGTTTAACATTCTTAAAATGTTATTTGATCTTAATGAGTGCGTGTTTCCTTTGGAATGGGATCTGTTTTAAAATAATAAAATAAACTGCTTTGTATGAGTAAAAAAACATGGTATGCTAGCTCCATCCTGGTGGTGCAGTGGACTAATTCCAGGGATAGCGAACAGAATATTATAGGCTGAATCTCACTGACTTCGTAATAAAAAATAAATATGCTGCTTCCTACCTTTGCTTAGAGTTCAAAACAGTTAAACTAAGCTAGCAGTGCTATTAAAAGTGTTATTAAAAAAGGTTCTCAGAATATTATTTAATTACCTTCAAATAACATTTTGCAATCGCAACAAATAATCTGCTCAAACCCCATCCGAGGATCATCCAAAGTCATGCTATAAATTATCGGAGAACCCAAAGATTCCTAGATGCCCTTCCAGACTCCATCCACCTACCCAAGGAAGTCAGAGTACAAAAATCAGTTAACCACCTAACTGAGGAACTCAATTGAACCTTGCGCAATACCCTAGATGCAGTCGCACTCCTAAAAGCAAAATACATTTATCATAAGAAACTAGCTCCCTGGTATACAGAAAATACCCGAGCTCTGAAGCAAGCTTCCAGAAAATTTGAACGGAAATGGCTCTACACAAAACTGGAAGTCTTCCGACTAGCTTGGAAAGACCGTACCGTGCAGTACCATGCAGTATCGAAGAGCCCTCACTGCTTCTCGTTCATCCTATTTTTCTAACTTAATTGAGGAAAATAAGAACAATCCAAATTGTATTCTTGGTACTGTCGCAAAACTAACTAAAAAGCAGCATTCCCCAAGGGATGGCTTTCACTTCAGCAGTGATAAATTCATGAACTTCTTTGAGGAAAAGATCGTGATCATTAGAAAGCAAGTTACGGACTCCTCTTTAAATATGCATATTCCTCCAAAGTTCAGTTGTCCTGAGTCTGCACAACTCTGCCAGGACCTAGGATCAAGGGAGACACTCAAGTATTTTAATAATATATCTCTTGACACATTGGCCTCTAAACCTTCAAGCTGCATACTGGACACTATTCCAACTAAATCAAATCAAATTGTATTTATATAGCCCTTCGTACATCAGCTGATATCTCAAAGTGCTGTACAGAAACCCAGCCTAAAACCCCAAACAGCAAGCAATGCAGGTGTAGAAGCACGGTGGCTAGGAAAAACTCCCTAGAAAGGCCAAAACCTAGGAAGAAACCTAGAGAGGAACCAGGCTATGTGGGGTGGCCAGTCCTCTTCTGGCTGTGCCGGGTGGAGATTATAACAGAACATGGCCAAGATGTTCAAATGTTCATAAACGACCAGCATGGTCGAATAATAGTAAGGCAGAACAGTTTAAACTGGAGCAGCAGCATGGCCAGGTGGACTGGGGACAGCAAGGAGTCATCATGTCAGGTAGTCCTGGGGCATGGTCCTAGGGCTCAGGTCAGTTGAAACTGGAGCAGCAGCATGGCCAGGTGGACTGGGGACAGCAAGGAAATCAAATCAAATTTATTTGTCACATACACATGGTTAGCAGATGTTAATGCGAGTGTAGCGAAATGCTTGTGCTTCTAGTTCCGACAATGCAGTAATAACCAACAAGTAATCTAACTAACAATTCCTAAACTACTGTTTTATACACAGTGTAAGGGGATAAAGAATATGTACATAAGGATATATGAATGAGTGATGGTACAGAGCAGCATAGGCAAGATACAGTAGATGGTATCAAGTACAGTATATACATATAAGATGAGTATGTAAGCTACCTGTCCCAGACTTGCTGTTTTCAACTCTCTAGAGACAACAGGAGCGGTCGAGATACTCTGAATGATTGGCTATGAAAACCCAACTAACATTTACTCCTGAGGTTGCACCCTCGACAACCACTGTGATTATTATTACTTGACCATGCAGGTCATCTATGAACATTTTAACTTCTTGGCCATGTTCTGTTATAATCTCCACCCGACACAGCCAGAAGAGGACTGGCCACCCCTCATAGCCTGGTTCCTCTATAGTTTTCTTCCTAGGTTCTGGCCTTTCGAGGGAGTATTTCCTAGCCACCGTGCTTCTACACCTGCATTGCTTGCTATTTGGGGTTTTAGGCTGGGCTTCTGTACAGCACTTTCTGACATCAGCTGATGTAAGAAGGGCTTTATAAATATATTTGATTTGATGTTTTACAGATCAATAAATGTATAGCTTTGTGCCAAGAACCAATGGGAAACCAAAAACGTACATTACCACAACTTCCAAGGAACCAAATGTGCTATTTGCGTAGTAACTGTAATAGATTAGGCCTACATTTAGAGAGGAATCTACCCAACACTTCCTGAGAGTGAGTAGTAGGCTAAAACAAGACAAACAAATGTAGCCTAAACAAATCATGCTGTAGATGATATGATTTTTTATCTTGACAGGCTTTCCAAATAAAGAGAACTGAAATGTTGCAAACATTTGAATGTACTTCATGGTTAATCTATTCCTTTAATGCAATCAAATATTCATACATTCAATTGATCAAATATACTACTGTGTACTAGAGACAATGCCTACAGGACTTCCTTATGATGATCCCTCGTTCAACATGATGTTCCATATACACATGCAATAGAAATGTAAGAAATACACAAATTGGCTTATAAAACAGCATTGCAACTGTGATATTATGCAAGATACAAAAACATATATACGATTTTTTATAAATCCTCCTCTCCCTTTACACCGGATGTAGCTAGTTTCTTCTTTTTTTTTAAAACTGTACAAGCAGCAACACCTTGGCTCCATGGGATAGTGCATTGGCGCTACACAGACCAGCGATGGGAAAGAAAACTCGCACAGGAACAGGAGGACGCAGAACAATACTGCAACTTTCCCCACCTCGAAGCGGGACAGGCGGTGGAAGAGAAGACGCTTTAGGTTCCGAAGGTAAAAACACCATCATATTTTCTGTTTTAGTTTATGGTTGGTGGATGATTCGTTCAAAATCGGGCCCATTTTTCTAATGATCAACACTGAAGAGAAACTAGCTAGCCTAACGTTAACTAATTGGCCTCGCCGGTGACGTAGCCTAGCTAGTTGTTCAAAATGTAGCTGGCTACGTTAGTTACCGATATTCCGGAAATATATGCATTGCTTGACTTTGTTACTATATTTAAATAACTGGTTGCTCTTTTCGAAACAAAGTATGCCAATGCTATTTATTTATGTTGGTGTTTTCGGGTTTCTAAATAGTGTTAGCTAGGTAGCCTAGCCAGCTAGCATGTTAGCATATTGGTGAAATAACGATTTGTAGTGGCGCGCGGCCTGTGTATTTCGCGAACAAACGCCGCGACACCAGCGAACTAGCTAGGCATATCAATGGTAACGTTAGCTTACTGTTGATTACGAGTTAATAGACTGACTCTACTGAGGCCTCTGGTCAATCCAGACCACATATATAACTACATAATTCCGCTACTTTGACAATTGCATTGATGCCTTTTTCTGCAGACGAAGGTAACGGCGATGGATACAGTTTTCTGAGAGAAGTAACAACCGAAATGAGGATCCCAGCAGTTAAAGCCACAGGTGAGATATAACTTGTGTGTAACTTTGTTAATGCACCCGTTTGTTTGCAAGCTTGTGTGAACTCGTGAACGACTGGGTTCAAACCTGGGTCTCCTGCCGTAAGACTGTCACCCTGCCGTAAGACTGTCACCCTGCCGTAAGACTGTCACCCTGCCGTAAGACTGTCACCCTGCCGTAAGACTGTCACCCTGCCGTAAGACTGTCACCCTGCCGTAAGACTGTCACCCTGCCGTAAGACTGTCACCCTGCCGTAAGACTGTCACCCTGCCGTAAGACTGTCACCCTGCCGTAAGACTGTCACCCTGCCGTAAGACTGTCACCCTGCCGTAAGACTGTCACCCTGCCGTAAGACTGTCACCCTGCCGTAAGACTGTCACCCTGCCGTAAGACTGTCACCCTGCCGTAAGACTGTCACCCTGCCGTAAGACTGTCACCCTGCCGTAAGACTGTCACCCTGCCGTAAGACTGTCACCCTGCCGTAAGACTGTCACCCTGCCGTAAGACTGTCACCCTGCCGTAAGACTGTCACCCTGCCGTAAGACTGTCACCCTGCCGTAAGACTGTCACCCTGCCGAGCTCTAGCCAAGTAGCTATCTCAACTCCACTAGACCATGTCCATGGAGTTGAGCGCAAGTGTTTTTGGAGTGAATATCTGACTCGAGTCGCTGTGCAGTCAATTTCAAAAATGTATATTCTTAAACCCTTACCATGTACCTATGTTTGTCATCTGTTGCGTGGTTATTCTTTGTTAGCTAAAATCCTTTCTTTTTAACAAAATGTTAATAAAATATAACTACCAACTGTTTCATTGTCGCTCTTGCTCTAATGGCAACTGAGCATGAATGCATGTTCCGATTGAATCTCAGACAAAGCAGTCAGTGGCTTTATTTTATTACCATTTTATTAAAAGTTCTGGATTTCAGTAAACAAAGACACACAACAGAGGACAAACATATGTACATGATAAGGTTGTAAGAATGAAAATATTTGAACTATTGACTGCACTGTGAGTCAGAGGTTCACTCAAATCTCATCTGCACTCAACTTTGCGGATATGGTATCGTGGAGTTGAGGTGTACTTGGCTAGCTGAGCTCAAGCCTATGCATTATCTGGGGGGGGTAACACAAGATGTCTTCAGGTTACTAATCACACACAAGCATGTTTGCCTACAAACAGTACATTACCTCACCAGTTTGTTGTGTTTCTTCCCAGAGGGTCTGTCCCTCCTGGGGGCCTATGAGGACAGTGATGAAGAAGAGGATACAGACTCACAGCCTTCCACCATCAGGACCCAACACAACCAGTCTGCAGACATACTCGCCAACTTCATGGCCGTCAGTATAAAAATCCTGTTTTTCTGTTAGTTTCATAGTCTTTTCCCAGTCGGCTGTGTTCCTACCTCAGTCATTCAGTGATGTGATGAACTGTTTGTTTCCATTAAGCTGTGTCACTGACGTTGGTAGTGTAAATCCTTCTCTGCACACCACAGCCTTGAAATAGCTTCTCACAGAAGAAAATATACCTTAGGCCTTTCAACCCATTGTTTTATGTCGTAAATTTTATATCCGGTACTTGGGAATTTCAAATTTATAACAAAAGAAATGAAAATACATCTTTTTCTACAAAATTATGGTGATATCAGGGCTCTCTTCCTAGTTGTCTTAGAATGCTAAATACCTGCGATTGTCTCGTGTAGGCCTGTATTTCTCTGCTTTGTTCATGTCTTTAGACAGGTGGTGTCCTTCGACAACCTAATTTAATCACCCCCCCAATAGGAAATTGATGCCATCACCACACAGCCGGGCTCAGAGGAACCCACAGGGGATCTGTCGGCCCCAGCCCCCACCCCACCACGTCCAGAACCCAAAGCCCAGCAACATGCCTTAGAGACTGGGACAGAGCCGGAGAGCACTGGGGCAGACTTCCAGTATGATACCCATACTTCACTAGCTGGAGGTGACTGTTTTTTTGTATTTCATAAATAGCATAAACTTACCTGAGAAGTAGCAGTTAGCCTAGCCATTGTTTGGGATTGTGACATGTTAAGTGTGTGTTTTTGAAGACTGGAGTTCCTTCCTTATTTGTGTTTCCTGTCCACCAGTTGGAGGATTGGAGATGGGTGACTGGCAGGAGGTGTGGGATGACAACACAGGTTGTTACTACTACTGGAACACTCAAACCAATGAGGTGGCTTGGCAGCTGCCTTACTACCTGGCCCACCAGGTGCAAGGCCTGCAGCAGTACGCAGACAGGTGAAGTGTAAAAATTGATGGTACTACATAATAATATACAAATGTTAGTCATAAACAAGTGGTTTTGTATTTTACAGCATGACTCTGAAATGTGTATTTTCTACTTGGAGTTGAAGATTTCACCTGTTTTCTATTTCATCCCCTGTAGCTCAACAGTCAATGGCAACGGAACTACACAGAGTGCAGGTTACCATGATGAACAACACTCTACTGCCGTCAGTGCTCCGATGCCTAAGACAATAAAGGTGAGTTATTTGAGTATTTTTGTGCGCTCAATGATTTAGTTTTAATCCAAACATAGTACTCAACTATCCATTAGTGTGTGTGTGTGTCAATAACTCTGTGTCTATCCTCTGACAGGAGGTGATGGAGAGCGTGGTTGCCCTGACCAGTGAAGAAGAGGATCGTCATGGTGTGGCCGCCTCCCTCCTCGGTCCCCTCATCCCTGTAGAGGTGAAAGAAGCGGAAGAGAAGTGGAGGAAAAGGCTTGTGGGAGGGCTGGAGGAGAAGGAGAACAGTCTGGAGGATAGCTTGCCAGGGTCCCCCCCTTCCCCCCTGAATGAGCCAGACACCCCCACACACCCCCTGAGAGACCAGCGCAGCAGGAACCAGTCTGTGGAAAACTCTGAGGAAGAGGAGACGGAAGAGGACACCATGGAGCTGGAGCTGGCTCTGGAGAGGAAAAAGGTCAGCTTATTCATCCTTTATTAAACCAGGGATGTTGACATTGACATCTCTTTCAAGTGAGTTTATACACTGAGTGTACAAAACATTATGCTCTTTCCATGACATAGACTGACCAGATGAATCCAAGTTAAAGCTATGATGCCACCTGTTAAATCTACTTAATTTAATGTAGGTGGAGGGGACAGGAAAATTATTTTAACTTGAGACATGGATTGTGTGCGTGTTCCATTTACAGGGTGAATGGGCAAGACAAGTTTTAAGTGCCTTTGAACGGGGTATGTAGTAGGTGCCAGATGCAACAGTTTGAGTCAAGAACTGCAACGCTGCTGGGTTTTTCACTCTGTGTCCCGTGTGTATCAAGTATGGTGGACATCCAGCCAACTTGACACAAATGTGGGAAGCATTGGAATCAACATGTCTAGTATCCCTGTGGACGCTTTCGACACCTTGTAGAGTCCATGCCCTGACGAATTGAGGCTGTTCTGAGGGCAAAGGGGAGGTTCAACTCAATATAATGTTTTGTGCACTATGTATGTTGTGATTATTTTTAAAAGGTCAGACCAGAATGTTGACACAATTAAATACTTGCAGAATTAAGTGTACCTTTGGGAGTTATCGTTTACCATGACTCGAACATGAACATTTGTCCTCTTTTTGTTATTCTGCCCCCTAGGCTGAGTTACGGGCGTTGGAGGAGGGTGATGGCAGTGCGGGGGGCTCCAGTCCCTGTTCTGAGGCAAGTCAGGAGGCCCCCGAGCCCTGTAGCCTGCTCCTAAAGAAGGCCAAGTGGAAGACGGCCTTCCTTAGAGCAGCCAGCCCCGACTCAAACAGCAGGGGCTCAGATACACGGGAAGACCCCGACACAAGTGAGTGTCTGGAGAACAGTTAGGGTGCGATCTGGTCCGGATACACACATTCTTGGCAGTTTATATCATTCAATTTTTCTGATGTGGTTAATCCTAAAATGTAAACACTTCTCAAGGTCTTCTGATATGCTGCATAGACCAATTGTCATACAAATGTAATGTGTAGGCGTCATCTTAATACTAGTCCTCTTGTGTGTCTTGCAGCACATTCCAAAGTCCCAGAGAAGGCCGGAGAAGAGCAGGAGAAGGAGACCGGGGACAGAACGTTAACCAACGTGCCACCAAAAGAGGAGGTGGAAACTCCGGAGCTCAGGGTATGGAACCTTTTTAACTACTCCCACACAGATTTAACTCTCAGTAGTAGAGCCTGAGCAGGAAAAATCCAGAGTGATAAAATAACTGGTGAATAACATTTAAAAATTATTGTTGTCTTTTGAATGATCAGTTTCAGATCGGAGAACTTGCCAACACCTTAACCAGCAAGATGGCGTTCTTAGGGATCAACAAGAAAACCATCTCTAACTTCCAGCTACTTCTGTTACAAACTGAGGTGAGATGACCATGACCTGTTTATTATAGCTTACCTCCAGTCACAGTAAAAGCTTATATCTTTAGGTCCAGATTAGATTATTTTGGCCTAGAAACTAGTTAGCTAGCTGCATGACTCTCAATGGTGAGAACTTTCACAAACCTTTCAGATTGTGTTTACTAGTCACAATTGCAGGGTACAACCTTTGAGTACCAACATGCAGGACTAAGTCAAATAAAAATAATACAAATGGTAATAAAAAAACAAGAATATACTGTAAATAGAAAAAGCTCCTATTTACATAACAATCTGTACTGAATGACGGCAATTGATCATTCTGATGGGCGATGTTTATTATTTTTTTTTAATTAATGTTATAACATTATAGAAAATAAATGTACATGCCTAACCGTCATTGTCCCCCCCCCCCATGCTTCTCTCCCTCTCAGACGCGGATCGCTGACTGGCGGGAAGGGGCTCTGAACGGGATCTATCTCCGCCGTAGGCTGCAGGAAGCCGCCGAGCACATAAAACATTACGAACTTAACGCCGCCCCTAAAGGCTGGTCCTGCCACTGGGACAGGTACGCCCTCCTTACCTTTAACATCTCTTAAACACCCCCCACCTCCCCAAACCCAGTGTGACCACAACCCCCTCAGAGCTGGGGTTGGCATCTATTTAACCTGATATGAGGGAGATCTTAACCAGTCCCAGTGGATAAAATGAAACCGAGACAGACCCTCAAGGTTTCTGTGATGCAATGCTGGCACTGTCAGTGGTGATATGGGAGCAGCCATACAGGCCAGCTTGATCCCCTAACACTGTACCACCAGATGCGGATACGGGATCCCTGTCCTGTCCACCCATAGCCCAGACTCTGGCTCTTGTCTTTGGGGGACCCTCTGTAGACTGTTTGGGGGGTCCAGTCAGTGGAATGGGGGTACGTAGCTAGGAAGGTGGTTGTGTGCACTTTACAGGACTACAGCCCCCAGAATGCATTGCTGGGCGAAATGAGTGACAGATTGAAGCCCCGGAAACGAGGAGTGTCAAACATCAGTTAAAGCGAAGACGGAGCGTTGACGAGGACCCAGCAGGTCAGACCAACTCTATTTCATATGTTTCCTGTTTTTACTTTTTATTCCTTGATTGACTGAATTTATAGATAGTTCTGATGTAAAAAAAAATAAAATAAAAAGTTGTTGAATTGATGACTGTCTCTTTTGCATCTATCTCTGTTTGGGGGGGGCTGTATGTTGTCATAACAACCATTATGTGGACCATTATTCTGATCGTCTGAACACTGCTTTGACGATCAACTTTGCAGGACCCGAGCTGATAGGTTTTGGTTTGTTAATTTGGTTTTAAGAAAGTTAGTGGGTTCACCATCAATGTCCCCCATCATGATCCAATCTGGCTCTTCTCCTGGATGGCTAACCTGGCTGTCCAGCCCAACACCCCCCCCCCCCCCCCTCAGGGTATACTGCGACTCAGCTAGTTATAAGGCCAGCTGTTGAGACTCTGCCTTCTATCTCTGTTCTCCCTCCTAGAGAGCACAGGAGGTATTTCTATACCAATGACCGCACCAATGCCTCCCAGTGGGACTTCCCAGCTGAGGAAGAGGAAGAGGAGGAGGAGGAAGGACCAGAAACCACGTTGTCCATACAGGGGGAACCCAAACCCCCACCCGTACCTGCTGGTGGGCTCGCAGTTGCAGGTCCGTTCTCAAGACCCCTCACCATTATTTTAAAATCCCCTTATTTTCTCCTGAGCGACAGCCTCTATCTTTAGGTCCAGATGTATCGCTTGGCCTTGAAACCACACTAGTTGTGTAGTTGCATGACTCGAACTTTCGCAGACCTGTACTGAAGGAGGGACGCATAGAGCATTGGGCTTAGTAACTAACAAGCAGGTCTTGCGCTATGAAACCTGCCACGGTCATATGTTACTAAAAAGTCCGTATTTGGTGAACCTTACTCACTTCTCCCCTCTGACAAAGAAAATGGGTACATTTTTATACATTTTCTATCATATTGCAGGAGCTTCAGTCTTCTCACCCGTCGTCCCCCCTCAGCCTAGCCTTCCCTCCTGTTGGTCTATGCCTCAGCCCCCACTTCCCCCTGACCAGCCCCCTCCCCCGTCCGACATCCCCCTGCCCCCCTCCACCCCCCGGAGTCGCCTCCCCGCCCCCTCCTCCTCCTCCCTGGAGGATGATGGTGAGATAGAGGAGGTAGAGATGGAGGATGATGACTGTGAGCCTCCAGCACCAGGAACAGAGCCTCTCCTCCCCCTGGGTGTCATGAAGGTATGGGACCGTTCTACACATCCAGACCTCAAGTCTCATCTCAGTAGGCTGGTTAGTCTATTCACAAATCACACTTTCTAGATGACAGCCTAGGCCAGCAGTTGTCAAGTGCCAGTCAGTGGGCCTGCTGGTTTTTATGTTAACATGACTCTCAATGATAACTTTCATAGACCTGTACTGAATTACTGTGATTGCAAACCATTTTTTTGTTGTTGATGGGAGACGTGCATAGCGAGCATTTTGTTGGACATTAGCATAAACTTTTACTGTAAGCTTATCTTTTTGTCTTCACTCAGGTTGTGGAGTCTACAGCTTCCCTGGGTAAGGGTCAGAAACGCAAAGCTTCAGGAGCAGGTCAGCTGACCAAGGCAGTAACAATCGGCAGCAGTGCCATCCTCTATACACAGATCACCTCCACGGCAGGTAAAAAGCTATGATATCATCGAGTCGGTGTGCCTGCTGGTTTTTTCATGAAAACATACTTCTTTAAAGTAGTAGGACTCTCAATGATGTCAACTTTCACAGACCTGTACTGAATTACTTTGATTGAATGATTTTTCTGATTGGAGATGTATGGCCCTAGTGTATCTCTGTATAGGTGTTCGGCTGTTTAATTGCAAACCATAAAGTTTTTTTGTGTGTTCCTTTCTGTGTCCTCAGCCCCTGTGATGTCAGGAGCTGCCTACTGGGGAGTGTCTGCGGTAGCTGCACCTCCACTGCCTTCTGAACCTGCGGCCCCACCTATCCCACCTCCCCCCTACTCGCCCCCCGCCACCCCCCACTCAGCCCCCCTCTACCCTGGACCCCACAGGGCTTAAAACACTGCCCACGGACAAGACCAAGAAACTGAAGAAGGATAAGGTTGGGCGTCTTTGACTTATACAATGGCATCTGTTCTATGCATTGATAAGGAAAAAGGATGGTACAAGATTGGCACAGTCTAATTCAATGTAATAACTATTTAAATTGATAGCTTTGTCCTAGTTGTATCGAACCACAGTGACGCTCTTAAATGACAATCCCCCCCCATGGTCTCCTTTATTCTCCTTCCCCACATCCCTGGTTGCTGTGTCCAGTCGAAGAAGAGCAAGACGAAGATGCCGTCCCTGGTGAAGAAGTGGCAGAGCATCCAGAAGGAACTGGACGAGGAGGAGAAGTCTAGTTCCAGTGACGAGGACAGGGACCAGCTCAACAAGAGGGGCATCGAGGAGTGGAAACAGCAGCAGCTACTCACGTAAGTGGTTCCCCTGAACTACTGTGATTGCAAGCGAGTTGTCCTCGTCAGAAAAATATCTATCAATCTTACTAATAAAGCCCTTTTTACATCAGCCGATGTCAGTGTTATACATAAACCCAGCTTAAAACCCCAAACAGCAAGCAATGCAGATGTAGAAGCACGGTGGCTAGGGAAAACTCTCGGAAGTAACCGAGAGGAACCAGGCTCTGAGAAGTGGCCAGTCCTCTTCTGGCTGTGCCGGGTGGAGATTACAGTACATGGCCAAGATGTTCAAACGTTCATTGATGACCAGCAGGGTATAATAATAAACACAGTGGTTGTAGAGGGTGCAACAGGTCAGCACCTCAGGAGTAAATGTCAGTTGGCTTTTCATAGCCAGTGCGGTAGAGAATGTCAAACATACTTTTTGTATATTAGAAGTTGTTAAAATGTTTTTTTTTTGTGAAAATCTTTCTTACTACCTCTATCTTTTGGGTTGCAGTGGAAAAGCTGGAAAGAACGCAAACTTTGAGGCTTTACCTGATGACTGGCGAGAGAGACTGTTGAAGAAGAGGAAGATGATGAAGAGCACGTAACACGCACACTCCTCTCCCTGCCTCCACATGTGTGTGTGCACATGCCATCCTCCCCTAAACCCTTACTGAGAAGAATCAGTGGACTGTGCACTTTTTACGCTTTCACTGTCTTTTTGAAACTGTTTGAAATGGATAAATACATTGGATGGGTTTGAATGTTCTTTTTTTTCTCGCTGTAATACCCACTATTGTTTTTACATGTTACCTTGGAGACTCCCCCTACCAAGCCTCCCTCTCTGCTTGACCTGTTTTAAAGCATAAATGTTGTTTTCTGTGAAATGTTTGGGAATGCTGGAGTTTCTAAACCTTTGTTTATAGTGGAGATCAACTTTTATATGTAGTTGTGTTTTGACCTCTCCCATGTCCTTGCCCATTTTCATAAACTATGATCAATGACACCTTCCTAATAACTCTGGTCCATATTCAGTTTTTAATGTTGCTGTATCGCTCTCTGCTGTTACTCTAAAGTATCCAGGCAGGGCAGAAGACTGCTGGATGCTTCAACTATAGTGACTGACAGTACTTTTAGTTTATTCATGGTATACCCTCAACATATCCTGTCAGATTTTTCTTGTCGTCTGACAAAGATATGATCTTTAAACCGTGTATACAAGTCCGTTTTCACATGGTCCAATAGTGGAAACCGCTTCATAGCAGACTTTCTCTGCACAAATTTGAAGTAAAGCCAGTAGGTGAAATGACCAAACAACCCATTTCCCAGCCCACTATTTTTGACTTGTCTTTTCCCTTTGTCCAGAGTTGAGAAATACATGATGACATGCCAATAATAAAAATATGTGCCAATTGATTTATCATATCATACTATTTGCTTAAATATATTTTCAATTTGTGCTGAAAATCAAGTATAGTTTGGTGGCAAGGACAGTGTCCTGTTTTTTTGGGGAGCAGTTTTCAGCTGTGTACATTGCATATGTCTTGGTAAAAACACCCTTCATGTTTATGATATGGTGGTGGTGAGGGAATGCAACAATATTGTATATTGTTTGGGGAAAACATATGGGGTCAATTTTACGCCTTAAGTATTGAAATCAAAGTCAAATAACTTGTAAACATCAGAAATAAAGTTGGAAATGTGAATAATGAGAAGTGATGGATGTTGAGAGAATTGTTTGTAGATTTGTAAACAAAAGGAGCAAAACTAATATAAAAGCAGAACAAATTATTTGGAAACTAATTTAAAAATAGTCTTTAATTTGAACTTTTCAAACAACCAACCCTATTGAATCCATTTCACTCTTGCCTGCAGTTACTACCTTTGGTTAGATGACTTGGATCTTTGCTTTCACTGCCAGTTTTTTTTCCGATTGCGAGTTTTGGTGGTTTATTTTGTCCTACTCAGTTGTCATTTTATGATTTCATGTCTATAGACTGTTTAGTGAGGAGCTAAACCGGAAATTGCTTCTGCTACATTTTTCAAGTACCATCCCTGAGATGACTAATACAAGAAATGATTGACAGTCATTTTCAGCGATCAATATAACCGGTCTAGTTTCCTGATCATATTGGAGCTCCCTGCTGTGTTGCTCTGGATGTCTTAGTCTAACGTCTGTAACTAGATGCTTAAAAACCTGTAGAATGAGAGTAGTTACTCAATATTTTTCTGTTGTTCAAGGCTCAAACTCCTATGGGTCCATTCGGCAAAACCACTCCCACCATCACCAACCGAAGTTGCAGCCATTGTGTCCTTTCCAAATAGCCTATATGTTTTGTATTGAATTACTTGTAAACTTCATACTTTTTAGTAGTTCCAATAAGCCTCCAGTGTTATTTGTTTGAACAGTCACTGAGGCTGTATTTAACTTTAAACGATAATTATTTCAGATGCAGCAGGTTTAGATACTTAGCTAACTAGCATTGATAGCTTAGCACAAAAGATACAGGCTGAGAGACAATGATTCCTGTACATTTTTCCAGTTATTCTTCTAACAGGCTTAAGGTTACATTTAAATTTCTGAACCAAGAGGCGCAACATGGCAAGACTTTCTTGAATGCTTGAGAAACAAACCAAACAGACTTGGGCAGGGTTTGACATGTGAAAAATTCTTGCTTGTCAATCTAAAGGCACAACCTGAATTCGAGCCAATAATAAGTAGTTGAATATGTTACTCCACAACCTTGTGAAAATGACATGTTTTCATTTTAGTCCCCAAAAAAACTATCGAAGGAGTGCCTTTTGATTTGACAGCCTGCAATTTGAGATTATTGGATCCAACGGCCGTGTCTTTGTGAGACAAAGAGGAGGTGAACGGATGATTTCTGCATGTGTGATTTCCACCGTAAAGCATGGAGGAGGTGTGATGGTGCTTTGCTTTATTTAGAATTCAAGGCACACTTAACCAGCATGGCTACCACAGCATTCTGCAGCGATACGCCAGCCCATCTGGTTTGTGTTTAGTGTTAGTGTCATTTCTTTTTCAACAGGACAATGACCTAACCCACCTCCAGGCTGTGTAAGGGCTATTTGACCAAGATGAGTGATGCACCAGATGACCTGGCCTCAACCAAATTAAGATGGTTTGAGATTAATTGGACCACAGAGTGAAGGAAAAGCAGCCAACAATTGCTCAGCATATGTGGGAACTCCTTCAAGACTGTTGGAAAAGCATTCCAGGTGAAGCAGGCTGATAGAATGCCAAGAGGGTGAAAAGCTGTTATCAAGGCAAAGGGTGGCTACTTTGAAGAATCTCAAATATAAAATATATTTGGATTTGTTTAACACTTTTTGGTTCCTACATGATTCCATATGTGTTTCATAGTTTTGATGTCTTCACTATTCTACAATGTAGAAAATATTTAAAATAAAGAAAACTCCTTGAAGGAGTGGGTGCATCCAAACTTCTAAACGGTACTGTATAGCTTACACCAAAGGGTAGAAGCTATATATTTTGAGCAAAATAGTGCATCTCAGCATCTGTGGTCTAAGATTTATGCTTAATGATGTGGACTGCAAATTACATCATGATGGGAGTAGGCCTGGGCTCACAGAAATAAGAATCAATAGAATGGGCTTGGAACTCTAACCCTGGAAATTGACTGGTAACTTCATGGGTACACTCCCAATGGCTGCCTGGTATTGTGACGCAATAATTTCAATGTTTTTTTGGAATTTCTATTCATTCTTATTTCTAAGCCAGTTTAATATTCAATAGCATTCAAGCTTTGGCAACCTCAGATGAAGTACGATGTTTTACCGGCTCATTTTGGAGAACGAATTAGGCCTGTAGCATGGACGGCGACAAGGCCCGAAAAGTAAGTCCATTTCTATCGCTATAGGCCTACCTTGAAATGATTGACTGTAGACAGTTTTTGTATTGATTACACTGAAAAATGTATGGAAACGGGTGCATGTCTGAGGTTATGTGTAAATCCCCTGTCGTCAGCATGGAGTCTATAAAATGGATCGATTTGGCTAAGATCATTGTGTGTTAGGAATTGCCATTTAATCAGACCCGTATGCCCGAGGCCGCTCACGCACACCAGGCGCCAGGAAACATTTACTAAGCGGGCAGTCGAAATCGATGAGGGGGCACATTTTTGGGGGCTCTTGCATTGGAATTATATTGAATTCTGCTTATATCACAAACATAAAGTTCAAATGCTGAGACTCAGAGATCATCGAGTGCATTTGAAGTAAGGTAGGTTGGTGCAAAAGCTGTTGTATTTCCGCTACGTATCAGCACCATGGACAGTGCCCTACACACTTAAGCAAGTCCGTTTGGTAATGAATATAGGCTACAAGATAGATAGGGTAATTCAATTATTACAAACAGCCTATGTGAATGCAGGTGTACAAAATAATACAAACAAAATACTGAAAGTAGCCTAGCAGCCTAGTTATTCATGCATGCAAACAAAAATAGGCTACTGAATAGCAGTTTGGCTTGGAATAGCCTACTGACACAACTGTGAATGCAACGATTGAACGTGAACAGCGGTACCAAGTAGTATGACTAGTAAACAAAATGTAAGATTGATAAAGACATGACACAATCTACAGTATATTTAGGCTAGTTACATTAACAGTAAACAAATGCAGCAAACAAAAGGCAAATAACCAAAACATAGTCTACAGCCTGCAACAGTGAGATGCAGCCATGCACAGCTGTCTTGCCAAAACAACAGGCCCGCTTCAAACATGGAAAGTCGTGCTGCTCAGGGGTTCAGCAACACGTTGTGATATGGTACAATACACTTCTGTGGATCAAATTAGACCCACATAATCAATTAAGCAATGCCAGCCTACCATAAATACGTTTCCAACATGTACTATTCCATTTACAACCACGAAACCAATAGGCTACAAAGAAAACCATAATAGAATGTATCTACTGTATTTCTATGATTAAACATACCAATATGTACAGTGCTTTCAGAAAGTATTCACACCCCTTGACTTTTTCCACATTTTGTTGTGTTACAGCCTGAATATAACATTTATTAAATTAAGTTTTTGTGCCACTGATCTACACATAATACCCCATAATGTAAAAGTGGAATGAAGTTTTTTAGACATTTTTACAAATTTATAAAAAATGAAAAGCTGAAATATCTTGAGTCAAAAAGTATTCAACCCCTTTGTTATGTTAAGCATTGGCTGACTGGGACAAAAATTCAGCCCTGGCAATCTAGCAACACATCATACCCTAGTGGTAATCACTATTACATATTATGCAATTGGCATTACATTTGTGTGTCTCTTTCTGTTTTCTTCCTATCGCCACTGCACCTCAATGCCTATACTGACCCAGCAACATATCAGTTGTGAATGAATAAACAAATGTTTTAGATAAAGAAGAATAAATACTGAATAAATGCCTAATAGGTTACCATTGGCTCATAATACCTTATATTTATTTGGCTAATTAGTGCCTGGCTATGATCAAAAGAAAATATATTGGTCACATTCCCAGAATACAGGATGTAAATGTTGCAGCGAAATGCTTACTCACAGGCTCTCCTCAACAGTGCAACACACACACATACACACAGACATAAATACAACCAAGTAATAGAAACATATTTTAAAAAGGAGGAAGGGTAGTAGGAATATTTACACAATATACTATGAATATACTATGAGTATACTATGAGTATACTATGAATATACTATGAATTCTACAGAATATGCTGGGATGGAAAGGTAAAGAAAGAAGATACCTAGTCAGTTGCACAACTGAATGCATTCAACTGAAATGTGTCTCCTGCATTTAACTCAACCCCTCTGAATCAGAGAGGTGCAGTGGGGTGTTCGTAGTGAGGATGACTGGCTACTATTTGGAACTTTGTGAGGTGATGCCCAGAAACGCTGAGGCATCACCCAAGTGGGTGCTACCCAGAGTGGAAGAGTAATCCAGTGGCTATAAGACTCAGGCTGGTTCCCAGACTTGCCCTCTACAAGATCATTAACAAACTCCATCACAATCATCTACCATTCTCTAACCAGCTCTCTCCGCTCAAGCCATGAATGAACCCTCCATCTTGGCAGGAAGCAGCTTTCAAAGACTTGGCCTCTATTGGTTCACCTGTCCTGATGTATTGCTTGTTTGTTTTTTGCTGTTGAAGCACTTTGAGAATCTATGAAAAGCCCTACAGAAATGCCATACATTATTATTATTATTACTACTATTATTATTATTAATACTATTACAACTCTTATTACTATAATTATTACTGTTGTTATTAGTACTATTTGTATGATTATTAATACTATTATGAGTATTGCTGTTATTACTGTTGTTATTATTCCTACTATTATTACTAATATTAAATTATTATTATTATTATTATTACTATTAAGGACTCTGTATGGTCAATCCGAATTCTGCATTGGCCACAGAAGTCAGAGCATTCATGCTTCTTGCGCTTCGCGGATGTCAGGGATCCCGCCGGAACTTTCATTACGCACACCTGCCCCCTATTCCCACTGATTAGGACTTGTATAAGTGTGCCCTTCAGTTTACATTGGACTTTTGATTATTATTACAATGTCCGTTGGTGCGCGTGAGTACCTGTGCTGTGTGTTTTGGGCTTTCGTGTCCTTGTGGATTGCGCAGATGATTACGGTTCTCGTCACGTGTGTTAATCATATGATGTAGGGTAATAAAAATGATAAATAATGACCATGAGTTTGCTTATAAAAACATTTTCTTTGTATTTTTTCAAGTTATACTTTTGATTGAATAAATAACAGCTTTAAGAATACATTTTAAACATATTTACATATTCATATTCACAAGAGGACCTAAATGACATTTAGCTACAATTGATAAAACGCTGAATAGTTACATTTAATTTTTAAGTAACATTTAATTTTTAAGTAAAATTTCTTCAGTGCTCTTCCATATCACTCCTCATTCTCAGTAATGCTGTTCACAGCCAAGTCATTCCAGAACTGCCTTCGATTTGAAGGCATCAGAGGACACATCTTGGTGATTATGATCATCTTCTTGGACTCTTCTATCCCTCTATCCTGTGTATGTAGTGTCAAGAGTGTCTCTAGAGTGACTTTCTTCATGAGGAAGTCAAGCTCTATGAAGTCCTTTTCTTCATGGGAGACTTTGTAGAAGAGGCTCCTGGATCCACGCCTCAATTGGATCTCAGCCATCTCTGCCAGCTTTGGTGCTGCTGCCTTCTTCAGCTTGATGATGGAATGGCCAGCTTTCCATTCCAGGATGTTTTCCTTTTTAATTCCGGCAACCTCCACCTTGCCTGCATTGGAAGTAGCGACCACATGGAGGAAGTCCCCGAAGTCGTACACCACACCTCCAGGTCGAGGTTTCATTTCCTGTTCCACGCCATGGTGGAAACTGTCTGCACTCATGAAGGTGTGTCCTTGCTCGAAGAACTTGAGGGTGATGT